>NW_027106975.1:336294-404925 GCF_000696795.3 Halyomorpha halys
GGTGTTCGCCGAACATTTGAGTTTTTTCTTCATCTGATCGTCTCCAAGTGTTATTTTCAGTGAGCAGTGGATGGTTGAAAGATTTGTATTTTAGTAGTTTTCCATAATGATTTGTCAGTGGTATTTAAGTTTTCTGTTAAGTTCTGGAAATTTTGTATTCTGTGTTTTCTAATTTCTGCTTTTAGTCTGTTAGTCAATTTATTGTAATGAGTTTTGTCCGAGGGATATCTTGTTCTAAAATTGTAAAGTTAAATGTAAAAATAGTGTTTAATGCCTCCTCAGGTCCTGACAAAGCTATTTAGTCATTGAGGCATTAACCCAATTATTTTTGTTGGAAATAGAAATTCTTGGGGTCCCACTCTTTTCTTATGACTATTTATCTTGAGTTCCTAGAGGGTCCCTATAAGAATCTTGTGACTTCTCTAGCTCTGGTAATTCTATTTAGTCATCAAGGCTGATTAATTAAATAATTAATTAATTTGTTAATAAATTCTTAGGGTATGTTGTCCCATTGTTCTCATACGGCTATCTTGAGCTCTAGTAAAGTCCCTATGAGAACTTGGCAATATCTACCACATCTCTTCACCATGTCCCAGGAATACTTTTTCAAATTTTCACCAATAAATCCTAAATTGTACATTTATTGGGAGATGTTACTTTTTCATAATTTAAAGTCATTACAAGTAAAAAAGAAGAAGAGAATAATTCTTGATTTTCTGCCACAGAACTGATCATAATTAGCTTAATTTTCTTCACTACAAATACTTTTAAATTGGCCCAACTCCTTTATACGAATGTGAGAAAAGCGAAGAATCTACAGAACACATTCTCCAAACATATATTCTTATGGAGAAGAAATGGAACTGGTGAAAGCTTGAACCAACTGACTTGTAATCCAAACTGTTAATTGGTCTGAAGGGTTCCAGGGATATCAGTTTGTCATTTCCAGACTTTGCCCTTTGAATGGGAAGTTTACAAAAGAAGAAGCAATCGTTTGAGATGGTTTTACCCACGAAGTTGTTAAATTATCAAACCACTAAAAAGCCTTTTATAATGAAAACTTATGGAACAGTGAAGTGTATGCCCAAGAACTATGAACAAAATATGGCAAAGAAAATAGTTATACTAATGAACTGGAGGTGAATTTTATACAATAATCTCTTCAGTATGTATATTTATCAATATTAGAGAAGACTTATCCACATCAATAAGGAAAGCAGCCAGGAAGTTCTAAAAAGTTTCAAAGAGTCTTAGCAGATCATATCATTAATTGGTAACTAAGAAATAAGCAAACAGCCAAAATTAGTCAGTTTTCCTCCCACAGCAGGCTATCATCAAACTGTAGGGATCAGAAAATGGACGAATGTGCAAGTAAAATAAAGTTCCAAACAAGATTTAAACTGAAACCAAGAGGGACCAAATGTGGATGAAAAGATCCATGATTAAGGCAATGTACCAGATATACCAACCAAGGTTTATAAGAGTTAAATTCATGAGAGAGATTCACCTGGAGAGTGGTAGTTCCACATCATTACCTTAAAAAGAAAATATATCCTTCACCTCTAATGTTTCCTTTGATACAATAACAAAAAGAATAAAAAAAATTTATATTGCAACTATTTCTCATACCCACGCACCCATGAGGCTTAGAAAAAACAAAACAAAAAAAACTATTTCTCTTTCATTAAATGTATAGTTATTCTACTTCATTTTCAATAAATTAAATGGCTCTTCAACTGTTATTATTCAGCTATTTACCATCTATGTTTATATCTCATGTCACTAAAAAATAAAATACACTTAAATAAGAAAAAAATAACAGAGAGGTACCAGGAACACAAACAGAATGAAACTTATCATATATTTCAGACAAAAGATAACATACAAAATATCATTTATGGGTTTGAGGATTATCATTGTTTTTTTTGGGGGCAATCATTATATTTTTTAACCATGCTTTGGATTCCAAAGAACTAAGGGTTCATGCTAGAACTTGTTCTTACTTCACAATTGCACATGATGTGGAGAGGATAGAAAAATAATATGGTTTTACATGTAACAGAAAACAACAAGGACGTACAACATAAGGACATAATATCCATGAAAGGATGATTCGTTCTCCATGCGCTTCATGCTTCTACCTTTGCCTTTTCATCCTTCTTGGACCAGTCGACGATTCCTCCTTTTTTCTGTAAAATATCAAAATCCAAGATAAGTATAAGGCTGACAATAGAAAACATTATAAGACTATAATATATTTGTTTTATATTTTGTCCTTCCACATTACAATTATTTATGAATTTTTTGTATTTTACCATAAGTCAAAAACTACTGTTTTGTAAGCTGAAGGCAAAAACGAAAAGAAAATTATAAATAAAACATCTCAGAATTTTCAATATTTTACATAACTGTTAAAAAAATAGATTGATTTGTTTATAGAATTTACTTTTTTATTTTTTAAATTTGCAATTCGATTTTTTTTTTTATTTTGATACTCAAAATTATCCAAGATTAAAAATCTATAATATTTGTAATTTTTAGAACTTATGATAGTCATTATTTGTAATTTGATTATTATAAAATCTTTTATGCAAATAAACAACTTAATTTTTTTTTTAATGTGATATGTTAAATAAAAATATAAACTATACTTTTACTGTTATGTCATTAAGCAGACAATACTGCATAAATCTGAACATTATCATTTATGAAAATTTAAGTTGATTTAATTTTAAGTACCATAGATTCATAACATTAAAATCTTATTGTCTTTTGAATAAATTTAAAACTTCCTTTACTGTTATACTTTGATACTACCAAAATAAATAATTATCTCCATGATATAAAATTATTCATAAATACTATAATTGAAAAAAATTAAAATATTGAGTGATAACTTAAAATTAAAATTGCTTTTTATTAAATATTGTTTTAGATATGATTTAACTATTTACAAAATTTTTTAAAAATATTTTTTATAACTTAAATATGTTTATATAATACATTTATATACATTTTAACACATCTTTGTACACACGAAGTATACAATATTTACAAATTCACAGTATTAGAATTAGATGCAAATAATATATTTATGTAAGAGCATAATGGCATCGTTAACATTATCATTCTTTAAACATTTCTTTTTAAGGATCATGAGGGAATGGATAGAGTTGTGTTCACAAATAGGTAATGAAAACGTGAGAGAGAGAAAAGGTTATTTTAAACATGTGCACTAAATCGTTAATTGAAAAAGGATAATTAGGGAATAAAACCATGCTTGTTATTTACAACCTAGAAGATGAAATGTTAATATCAGTGGTAGGAATGTCCAAGGTTCCTTTTCCCAATTGTATTCTTCTTTGTTGTTAGTTACAAATGGTATTAATTTTAATCTAACTTCTAAATAAACTTGGTTAGGCTCCCAGCATTCTTTTTTATAATTGTAATATCTCACCTCTGGTTTGGACACATAATCTAGTGTAAATGTTGAATGAATTAAGTACCTGATTTAACCCCCTATTGTTTAAGTGTCAAACAATAATGAAAAAAAAAATGAAATAAAAAAAATTAATAAAAAATAATATACCGTCAAAATAGAAAAAAAAAAAAGGTACAATAAATGGAAAAACACAAAAAAGCAACACATAAGGGAAGTTAAACACATTGACATGGTTGTATTTTAAACATATATTTAACGATTATGTAACATGTATATTAGAAAGGTTGAACATAAACAATTCAATAAGGTATTTAAAGGTCTATGGGGTTTCGAGGTTTTGTATGAAAAAAAAAAGTTGTAAAGTTCCATCAGAGTTCATTTCTTCTGCCATTCTGCTTTTTCAGACTTCTTGGGCTGTTTTAAGAGACAGGTATGAAAAAATAAATCAGTATGACACCTGTAGTAAGTCATCAGAATGACAAGGAGTGATATTAATCTTTTGATATGATTTCACATTAATGATATAGCTGAGCAACAGAAGGATATTTCACATTAATGATATAGCTGAGCATCACAAGGATATTTCACATCAATGATATAGCTGAGCAACAGAAGGATATTTTCAGCCTTGTCATTCTGACGTGGAATAACAAATAAGATTATTTCCAATAAAAATAAACAATAAAATGGATAGATGCATTTGGATACTTTAGAAAGTATTGAATTATTCTAATAAAAAATATATTGGAACAACAAAAAAATTGTTCTAAACTATTGCAAAGCTTTTAAAAATATCTGTCATATTTTATTTAAAAAAAAAAAAAAACATAGTATGGTGATAGTTAATAATTACTTACACTTTATAATGATTTACATAATATATTTTCTGGTTTTTGTTTTTGGACTGTGTAGGTACCTAGTTTCTGATTTAATTAAGAATCAACTATTTTCCCAGAAAGTAAATATCAAAGTTTTTGGTAAAGAAGTAAGTAGGTAGGACGAATATTTTACCCAGCTCATAATAGTTTCTAATTGGTTAGCATCAGTAAACAATTTGGAAAAATTATGTTGGGTAATTTTGATTATTATTTCTCTTCTCATGGTTATAATTTTTTCTTGAGTTGCACTTATTTGGTAAAATATTTCTGGTTACAAACATTTATACTCTTTTCAAAATTTATTATTATTTTTACTTTCTTTACTTAGTTACTAAATTTCATTTTGAATAAATAACTATCATGAATTTACCTAAAACTCAAATGCTCTCTTTTTGATTAATTAAAGATCATAAAATGTTAGGAAGATTTTATAGTCTAAAAGAAAAAAAGTAGCTTATTTATCTAATTAAAGATAAAATAGATTGTCATTGAAAGTTGCCTGAATTACATTTCATTTACGTAGTTTTTTTAATTTAAAAGAATATCCATACCTCTTTATCTTCTTCTTCAAGGGTAAATTCTTTCTTCTTTACAACTTTGAGTTGATTTCTGAAGTTGAATTCAGCAGCCTTCTTCTGGAGTTTGGCAAATTTATTTTCATACTTGGAAACCTTTTTCAAGGTGGGTTTAACGCTGGAAATTAAAACAATATATATCAATAATTGATCGGTAATAATTATTTTATGTAGGTACACTCCACAAAAAACTAAGATTTAAAGGTTCATCTAATGATTGTTTTTTAAAACATCGATAAATTGAAACAAAAATGCATCTAATTATTGAATTCAATAATCATTTATTTTGTTAAATAAAAAATTGGCCATGAATAAACATTACAGAAAACAAAAAAAAATATTAAAAGACTATTGAAGAAAATTCAATAGATAAGGCTAGTTTTTCTTCCCTACCCCCACCATTATTGAGCAGGCACCAAGATAAAATCAGAGTGAAACTTGTACAATTTTCATTTTGTTTTCTCCATACTCGACAAGGTCCAAGAGTTTTAGTACCTTGTAAAGTAGCTGTCCCCTTGCAAATAGATTTCAGACATTTTTATAAGATGTAATTGAATCAGGCATTTTTAAGAAACTTATGAAAATGTGAAAAATGCGTTCATTTAACTCTACCCTAATAGCACATAAGTGGACAGAGGAGGCACAGAAGCAGACAGGGGCCATCCTAGAGATGAGGGAAGTAATAACTGAACACTCAATAAGAACATTGTAAATTGAAGATGTATATCGGCAGTGTTAAGAAATGCATAAACAGCATAATAAAGTAATGGTGCTGAAACCCATGGTGCCTGAAAGTCAGGGAGGGAGATACAATAAAAAAATAAAGTTACTGAATGCTGATGTATCTTTATTTATGAGGCTGTGAAACTCCAATTGAAATCTAGCATAATATAGAATATTCTACCTCCAGAAGTATTAAAGCACTAAACACTTCAATTACGTTTCAATTCAGATGCCTTTGGTGGACTTGCTGACAATACATTATCTAAGAATTTTAGAAAAATAAATCATATATTATTTGAATGAGAAAAGTAATTAGAGAATTTTCCATTTTGTAATTCTTTCACATAGAAGTAAGTGCTATTGACAATGAACTATGAAACTTAATAATTAACAGTTCAGATCATTAGCTAAACCTTTTTTAACTTTAACAATGAAATAAAACTTTAAAAACTACTCTTAGCTTTGTTTTAAGGAGTATTTTATTTTGTTGTAATTAATTATCGTTTTACTTACAACTTGCCACGAAGATCATTGACTTGGCTGTTAAGATCCGCAATCTGTTTTAAAGAAGATTCACATTTTTATTACTATAAATCTTTATGTTATAATAAAAATAAGCCATAATGTTGGCATATTTTTTCACTTCTTATTTGAACTAAATCAAAAATTGTTTATTTAATTTAACGTTTTTATTATATCATCAAAGCCATATATAGCACATTTTTTCTCAACAGATCTTATGAAACTGATTATCTATTTTCCATGAATTCAAATCAGTATACAACTAATATTGCTTATTCAGCCGATTTAATCAAGATGCTTATTAAGATTTTTAGTTGAAATAAACTTTGAAAAAGTTTTTATTCCCTAATAAGCTTTATGTACCAGAACTTTAATGTAAGAAAAAATGCACTATCGACATTGAACTTTACTGTTTTTAAGTTTTAAAATAAAATATTTAAATTGAAATATAATTAAAATATAATATGATTATAATGTTAACAAGATTTTAAAAAAGCAAAAAACACTTTTATTGCTTACAGCAATAAATTTTACAATTTATATTAAAAAAAGAAAAGAGGAAAAGATTATTAAAATAAAATCATGAAAGAAACATATATGAAAAATATATAAAAAGTATTAATTATAAAAGCATGCAACATATAAAATGTATAAATGCTGCTCAAATTCATATGTTTCTTGCAAAAAAAAAAAAATATATATATATAGTAAGACACTGCTTAGTTTTACACACATTAACTCAGTTAGTGATAGAGCAAACTACAACTTGTTTCAAATTTTACATATAAAATCTCACACAAACACCATTGCGTTTCTATGACAATCATTTAACAATATTTTTTCAAAAATGATAAAAAATATCAAAAATTATATAGGATATAATGTTAGTCTACTGAAGTTTAGGTCAAATAAACACGCTATAAAAATACTACAAAAATCTACTTAAAAAATGGTGGTACCTTATTGTGAAAGGTTCTTCCTACAATTTTTTTTTCAAAAATACAAAAAATTATAAAAAATTCTTGGAAAAATATAGGTCAATAAAAAAAATACATATTTCAAGTGACGGGAGAAAAAACAAAAAAAAAAATCTGTGCGAAAAAGGTGGTTAAAGATGGAGGAAATGCTATTTAGCATTAGTTGAAAGCAAGGTATCTGGTCTGTGCTTTTAAAAATTGTTTATTTATTTGTCCAAAAGTGCTTTATATAAATGTAATTTGTTAAAAATGAAAGAAAAATTACATACTAATTGGATCATTAACCAGTCAGACTAAATCATAAAAAGTACAAATATGTTTAATGACAAATATAAAATCAGAAGAATTCATAAAAATTGTAAATATTTATTTATAAAATTGTAAATATTTATTTATAAAATTGTAAATATTTATTTATAAAATTATGACATTTGGAAAATAGTTTAACTGTAGCTAAACTTTTCACAAATTATTACCAAAATTGACAAATGTTTAGAAAATGGATATTTTTGTTTTAACTGCAATTTCATTAATTCATTTTTTTAATTTGGACATGCTCATGGTTAAAATAGGGAGTGAAATAACATAATTGGAGGTAAACTTTTGATAACTTTTGAATTCTTCAGACTTTGTGCAGTTAGATACATAGTTCTATTTGGGAACAGGCTTGATTCTTAGTTCAACCATCTGTTTCCCCTTGTTTGTAATTCCTTGAAAATGCTCATTAGTGATATAAGAATCGGAAATAAAAAAATATATTGAACAAAAGGAAGAAAAAATGCTAATGTATTTCCAAGATGTTCATTCTTAGTTTTATTGTCACATAATGTCACGCACCTTCAAGTTACAATAAGAACTGTATGAATGAAAAAAGGGACAAATTTAATACTGCTCTGTAAGGATAAGACCTTATAATTGATACGATTAAGTCTTGTTTAAACAGACTCGCTAAGCATTCAATTACTTTAAATTAAAAAAAAAGTCAGCAACTCTGTATTTATTCAAAGTTCACACACATTCTATGTTATTATTTTATTTTTTTAAAGCCCAATTTCAACATTTTTACTGATTCAAAGGGAAAGTTATGATGATTGACGGTATTCAAGAGTAGTAACCCTACTAGTTTAAGTTCGCTCACATTTATCATATATCATTTCCCTGCTAACTCTTAATATGTTTATGCCTGAGAATTAATAGTGGGAGAGATAAATTAGCATTAAACGAAGTTAAACTATATTGTCAATTTGTACTCATGATTTATGGTAAGAAACTACTGTACAAAATGAATTTTGAATGTTGTCTTTCATCCGCTCAACACTTTCAGGACCTATTCATCTGTTTGCAAAATTAAATTTCCACAAACTAAAAACTCCTCTTCTAGGCCTGTTTTACAGATGTTAAAATAGTTAAAAGCTTATTTGGGTTCTGTAATTATATTAATAATTCCAGTAGACAAGATTAATCAACATAGTAATATTAAGAAAATTCTTTATGTAAAAATAAAAAATGAAAGCTAATCTGTTTTCAATGCCATATGATTTCATATATAACATTTTGATTTCATTAATTTTCAATTCTTAAACAGATATAGTACAATAACAGAAACAATGTCTCGGATTTTTTAATTTAATTTCTATATCCTGACTACGACATTCATAAAACAAAGTATTCAAATTATATGCCCAGTTCTAAATTATAAAATAAACTTCTTCTGTAAAAAGGCTAGAGGCATTAGCCCAATTTGATGGATATATTAAAACTAAAAATCTCTTTCAAATTATTGCCACTGAATAAATATTTTGACTAAACAATTCTTATTTGTTTGAAAATCTCCCAGTAAGAATAATCTTTACTTTCTTAACTAAGAATGACAGCAATATTAATTTCTAAAAATAGTGGTATAGTGAATGCCAATCATATTAATATATAGGACAAATTTAATATTTTCTGATTTCCACAGAAACTGTTGTTATAAATATAAATTTTTTTTCCGAGCAATGGTTCCTTACTACTCTTATAGGTAAAAAAAAATAATAATAAAATAATTCTTTCCATTGTGATGTTTCTAAATGGTAAAATCAATATTTAAAGTAATGAAATATTTATGCAGTAGTTTTGTATTATATTGTTATTTACACATTTTGTATTTTTCAGTAAAATATGTTTTAGGAAAACTTTACTTTTGTGACACAATTTAATATCAAATAATTTATATCTTGCACTTTTATTACTGTTACTACTAAGAAATAAAAAAAAAGAGAACTATTTGATTGATTTAAATCATGACAAATAAAAAATATTTGAACATTAGTAAATACTGTTTAATATATCTTAAAATGGTTTAATTGAATTTTTAATACTTTTACCCAGCCTAACATTTCATCAGATAAATCTTTAATTTATTAAATGAAAATGCTTATATCAGATGGTTGCTCTAAGTATCAAGTAAACACATGTATAACATCTAAACAAACTAGATGAATATATTATACCAAGCAGGTAGGTACAGGTGGGTAGGTATATTTACAAAATTGTTCGACCAAACTTCCAGTTTTGCTTGGATGTGTTGGCAATTTAAGCTATCCGTACTACATGTTAAATTCTACTCTGCTGAAAAAAATCTTGGCCAGTGAATTCCTATTGTTTGCAAATTTCTCGCAACTAAATTCTTTGGAGAACTATTATCATAACAATTATTTAAATTTTGATTGTGTTTGAAATGATTTACAAAAGCATCCTAATTTAACATTTTAGTAAAATAATTAAAATGAATATTTATATTCAGAAAAAACAAAAAGTTTGCAAACAAAATATCTTGTACTGGCCAATGAAAATATCTAAGCACTCTTTTTCACTATGAAGTTCTTGTTCATTATATCTATTTATGATTGAATTAAATTACAGTAAGGAAAAATATTTACATTTATCAAATTGAAAAAGAGTATTTAGTTAGAAACAAAATAAGAGGTAATGAAACATAAAACAGGACAAAAATCAAATGGAGCGTATGAAACTGGGGTTTTCTTGCTTGGTTCTTTAATATTCTTTACCTCCCAGTCTCGCTTCCTCACTTCGTATTCCAAGTCCCATTTCTGGCTCTCGCATAGATACATTCGGTCATAATACTGCTGAATTACATCCTTTAGGTCATCTGAGCAAATTCACGAATTGTTAGTTTAACAAATAGTTTGACCAACTTCTCCTTATTTTTCGTATTGCTTCTCTTAAATATTTATCATTATTTCATCAAAACGTTTACAATTATTTTATTCCTTTTTGTTATGTACATTGATATACTTCACTGATAATATATGTGTAAGGTTATTGTTGGATTGACCAAGTATGGGTGGTTTTGGATTAAATTTACTTAATATGATAAATTAGTATTTTATATCAAAATCTGAAAGCAATTAATTATAGGTTTAATTAATTAAAAATAAGTTGATTTTAAAAGAATGTGATAATAAGGATTAAAAGTTTATTAATAGGAAGCTAGAGCAAAGGAAATAACATTATCATGTTTTGGTATTAAATATTATAGTTGTAATCCTTATATTCATTTTATGTGACGTCCCTAGCTCAAATGTTAAAAATAAATAATATTCATAAGATATTTTATAAATCATTTTAAACCATAAAAATAATAATTATTAAAAAAAATAGCTCAATGCTTTAAAATATTGACAGAAATTGAGCACTTGACTTTTGGAAATAGCTATAACAAATAAGATATAAAAAGAATTAAAAACCTCTCCCATTCTTGGTTATAAAGAGACTACTTTCTCACAGCTTTGTATAAAATGACAGTAAGAGAAAGAATTAAAAAAAAAAGAAAAGAAAAAAAAAGGTAAATAATGAGTACGTAATCTTCCAATTAAAAGTAAGCAAAATAATAAAAAAAAGGAGTAGCTTTGAAATGTTTAAAAAGTCATGCGAGATCTCATGAATTTCTATCACATCTAATTAAAATGAAGAAATGATAAAATTAAATAAATATTAATATAAACAATGATTAACTGCATACTATGAGCATTCCAAGGAATTTATTTACCATATGTGTTACTTTTGTCAGGTAACAAGGTAAATAAATGTAGCTTACTTATAATTTAGAATAGGAAAAGACTAAAATTGAAGAGGCGAAAAGACACTTCTATAAAAAATGAAGTCTTGTTCACACTTTGATTTTAAGTAAGAACAAGATGATTATTCATTTGATACCTCAGTCTCTGAATTTAGAAACAACCTCTCATTATCATAGACTTCCACTTCAAGTTTGTATACCCTGTCCCAGAGTTGTTTACATATTGTCTGTAGCTCAGCTGCAAGTGGATATAAATATTATGTTATCTTTAGTAAATTAAACACCTAACAGGTTATTCATCCAATCAATATTTCATTATTTCCTATAAATATCCATTATCTACTCTGTCTGTTATATTTCTAAATAATTGAATAATGTGCTAATTTATAAATAAAAAATCACAGTTGATATCTTGGATTTTGTTGATTGAGTAAAAGAAAATCTAAATCCTCTGTAGGATTCTATCAGTACTTCTAGTGATGTGAAACCAAAAATAATGATTATAAATGTGCTACTATAAAGGTTAAAAGAATGCCGTTATTTGATTGGAATGATAAAAATATCATGAGATAATTACTTGGAAACTTTGAAGCTATTGCTTAGTGAGTAAGAAGGTAGAAAATTACAGTTCTAAAAGTCAGAATATTAAAGAAAGCAAGTTTCTATATTTAAATTATGTTATAAAATGTTTTTATTAATCCGAATTCCTACAGCTGGTAGAACCGACACTTTTCTTTACACATAAGGAATTGACATTTTATCTTAAATTGATATGGGCATTAAAAGTAAATGAAAAAAAAAAGAACTGAATAGATATTAAGAACTTGACAAATACTTAGCATTATTATTACCAATAAACTGAATATTTACAAAGTATTATTTAAAACTTCATTCAAAAATTGTATTAAGCTTTACATCCATATAATTCTTTTTAATCCAAAGTACAACAAATAATTGTGTACCATTTTTTAACAAATTGCAAAATAACCTAAGCAATCCATACACTACATATTTCCTTATCCGTTCCTCTTCCTTATGGAATTCTATTCCCTCCTTTATTTGTAGTTCTAATACCCTTCCAATCTTCAAATTCCGTATCTTTATCTGTCCGTATCTACCTTCTGTCAAACTAATTCTGGAAGAATAACAATTGAAAGCTTCAAATAAGGTTTATGTATTTTCTGCATTTAATGTTTTCATGCAGGTAGTTCCGACTTTCAGCGTAGTTTTCCATCCTGCCATCAGGTTTGAAAGGAGTCTGCTTACATTAGATTGAATCTTGTATATATCTAATACTTTTAGTAGCGAGCTGTGTGGAAAAGAGTCAAAGGCCTTTTTATAATCAATCCAAGTCATAGAAAGACTTCGCTGTTTTTTCGAGACTTGTGTAGCAATGAACGAATCTATAACTAATAGCTCCTTACAATCCCTAGCCTGCTTTTTGCACCCTATCTGGGAATCATATTCTCATTTTCAAGGTGTTCATATATCTTGGTCGCCAGGATAGAAGTGAGAATTTTATATAAACCATTTAAACACGTTATTGGTCGGAAGTCTTTTGGACATAGGTTTAATTCATTCTTCTTTGGAAGTATATAAGAGATGCCATCAGAGAAACCTTCCTTGACGTTTGTGTGTCATCAAGTATTTCTTGCTATCCTTTGGCTAGCAACTCATGCAAGCAATGAAATATTTTAATCCAATAATTTTGGATTCCGTCAGGTACAGGCGCCCTCCAATTTTTCATGTTCCTGACAGCTTCCGAAAAACATCTTCCACTGATACTCTCACTTCATTCATTTCAGAGGCATTCTGGAAACTTAGCATTTCTTCTTCTATCCAGAAGCGCTCGAGGTGATTCCCCTGCTTTTTCCACACACTTTTCCAGTAGGCTTCAATATCATCAGGGTATTTGCTCGATATGTTTTATTTTTGCAGAAAGTTTCTATAAAACTGCCATTCATTCTGCTTGAACTGCTGATTTTGTTTTCTACGCAAGGCTCCCTCGCTATATCTCCGTAAACGATTTTCATAAACAACTAGCTTTTGTTTTTGGTTGTCTAGATAAAGAGTCAGCCTATCAATTAATTCACTTTCCAATAAGGTGCCCAAGTTTTGTACTACGATTTAATCTATTTTCCTCTTTGTCTTTGGTCTTGCAGCTCGAGGGTCCCGGATGTAGTTTGAGATGAATCCAATTTTTTCCCTTAAGTTATTAATTCTCCTTTGAATAATAATTATTACATAGATAGCTGATCAATGCAACAAAAAATTTCATTGACAACTACATAAAAATATAAATCTTATATAACAATAATTTAACTCAACAATGAACCATAGATTCTATTCCTATAAGGCAATATTAACCAAAGTTTATAACTCCTCACTTCTTTTTAAGATTAGTGTAAATCATAAATGTGAAAATAAGTTTTGCATTTTAACTACATTTTATTTTGAAACAATTTTTTTATTGTTCAAATTTATTTAAAGAAATATATCAGACAGGTCTTTAGACTCAATTCCATACATACTTTTGTGATAATGGATGAAATGACATATAAGGACTAACAATATTACAAGTTATGGTGTATAGATATGTCTATATTGGTTAAGCTCTGCTCAAAATTAGTAGGAAGGATATAAGCTGGGAATTGTGGAACAATATTTGTCTAGTGAGTTAGTATTCAAAACATTATTTCTACTTAGGGCTATTATATAATATAAACAAACTAAACTTGACGGACAATTTAAGCTTTTTGGGGAACTTTTTCTGCACAGTTTTCCTCCCCATTTTGAGTCAGCTATCTGCCTCCTACTAATCATATTCATCAGCATCAATTGATTATGTACAGTGCTGCATTTTTCGTACCAATAGAAAAAAATTTACAATAAAAATAACAAAACTTTCATTTGATTTTCACCTCAAAATCTCTCATACTAATCGCCCATTCTAGGTCGTATTTGTCACCTTCAAGTCTGCAAATTTTATTGTAATATTCAGTACAAATCGTCTGCAGGTCAGCTGAAACAATAATTTCCTGATTGCCCACGAACTAATAATTCCTACCGATAAACCATTAATATATTTTTAATTAATGTAAAACGTTATTTAAAACTTTAGTTTTATTCAATGAAAATATAATTACTATAACTTGTAATACATTATAAAAGCTTTTTATAAATTAGGCATAATATGATGAAATCCTCGTTGTTAAGAAATAAGATTCAAAATCTATATTGGACAATACACAAGCAGCCTAATGATTTGATAAATTTAAAAGTAATTAAGCAAATTATGGCTGTATAATAAGCAAAAGCATTTCAACTTTTCAAAATTTCAACATGGATGGTGCTTACAAAAAAATATTTTTTCCAAATAAAAGTATCTTGTAAATAGTTACAGAATTAGCATTTGCTATGATGCAAATGTATAAATAAATAAATAGTACTTCTTTACCATGAAGATAAAAAATCAGTATGAAATACCAAATTAGGTGCAATTTTTTTACAATAAGCTTGTTTAGAACCCTTTGATGAATTTATTATTTTTATGGTCTTTAGTATTTTTTTAAATATTCATTCAAATACCTGTAACCATTGAAATAACTAAGAAGTTTTAATTTAAAGTTTAGAAACACATGACCATCCATGTATCTTTCGATGTTATATGGTTCAAAATTACTTTTACATACTTTACTTTTTAATAAAAAAATATTAAACAAAATATTATTTCTTATTATGTTGAAATCAATGTTTAGTTGTTTTTTCTTTGTTTTTTCTACCGGTATTCAGCCTAACCTCAAGTTCCCTTCTCTCCACTTCAAACTCGATGTCAATTTTACTGCGTTCCAAAGCATCAATCCGCTTGTGATAGTCTTGGCAGATTTTCTTCAGGGTCGCTATACAAGCAGTCACAAGTGCTTTTTAGCTTCATGTATATTAATCACTATAAGGCTTCATTTAAATCACATGTGAAATTTGTCAAAAAAGTGTGAAGTAGGATAAAAGGTTTGGTGGTAGGGCTGGCAGACAAAAAAAAAAAATTAGTAAGATCAGCTTTTAAGGGACAGTAAGCCCAAACATTAATAATGTCCCTTTCTTTATTAGTAAAACTTGCCTCTGTTATCTTCTTAACAATTTTGAAATCCTAAATTTTATATTTTAACAATGTACCTAATTTTTTTGAATTAAGTAAATGGTTTCTTTGATTAAATTTGAAGGATGATATTTTGTCTCTAAATATGAATGATCTATGTTATAAAACAGTTTTATTGTTAATATAATAAAAAATAAATTTGTGATTAGATACTCCGTAAACTAATAATTCTTACTTATTTCTATAGTAGTTAAATATTCTTAGTCATTCTTTCAGTTTTCAGACTTTTGGTACTACAAGTATTGGCAGAACTCTGATTAAAGTAGCCAGGAGATTGTTTGGGAGTTCATAATGAATAGAGAATATGAACGGAGAGTTATGTTTTTTTTTTTACTCTAGTCTCATTACAATGATTCTAGGAAATCTAAAAGTGGTTCTATATTTCAAGGAAAATTTAAAATATATTGATGGAGAAGTTTAAGATGGCTAACACACAGCAATGATTTAAATCCAATTGAAAATAACTCAAAATAAACTTAAATGTGTGAAAAGTAGAACTATCTCTCTAGATAACTTGAAGGAGTAAAGAATTTTGAAAGTATTACAGAAATGAGAAGAAATACTTTAAGATTGTTGCAAAGCTTATTAGTAGGTGTGAGAAATTATTCAAGTAAGGGAAACCGATTTGAATGTCTTCATTCCTATATAGATTTTTTTTTGTATTTCCTTTTTAGTCTATACATTTTTTAAAATTAATGTATCTTTCCCAATTTCACCTATATATCAACAAAAATATAAATTCATTTTTAAAAATGTAAAATAATGATATAGAAAAGTATGTAAACTGATTTTCCAAAAAATCTCTGTTTTGTAAAGCTGTTTATGCATTTTAAAATAATTAATGACTTACATTATTTATTAGATTTGAAAAACTACACAATTTTTTTTTAAGTTTAATCAAAATATTTGAAATAGTTTATTTTCTGTTAAAATTTTTAGTATACTCCTTTTTAGATTAGTAAATATGAAAAATAAATTAATAATTTAATTTGAACTTAGTGAAGTTTATTTTATAAAAAATCCTTCTTTATTAAATTAAACTATTTCATGATAGAACTTATTAAGATTTATAAAAATTCATCCAAAAGTAGTAGACAAATATCAGTAAGAAACCATTTATGAGAAGATAGAATTAGGATTTCAAAATTGGATTTGAATCAAATATAAACTTTGAATATAACCCTTATTTTTTTCCATGTTGAGAAATAAATAAGGATTTTTACAATCAAAACAAGTTACTAAACTCCTATATATAATTATTATTTCATTAAAACTAACTATATCACACTGGTAGTATTTTCCATTAATGACTTATTTGAGATTGTCATTTCTTTGAAAAGGTTTCCACCACTTTAAAATTTTTGTAATATACTGATGTTTCATTTTCATTTATGGCTTACAATTATTTTCTTATGCCATGAATTCATTTTTAATAAACAGTAATTATTAATAATTAAAATTTTTGTGGCTTAAAACCAAAGCATTGTTTATCACTCGTGATAGGTCACCTGTTGATTTTGGTATAAATATTGTTTAAACAGTTGTAATTGCTCATTTAATGATGAAATCATTCATTCAAAGCAAAAACAAAAAATCAAATATTTTTTTGCAACCAAAGGGGTTAAAAAAGAAAAAAAAAACAAGAAGAAGAAAATAAAAGGTTGGATTGATTAAATAATTTCTTTATCATGTTCTAAGAAAGATTAATATTTAAATCTCATAAATTGCAGGTCAAAATAAAATCATTAGAAAAGAAGGTTGTTATACCAACCAAATAAGTTCCAGAACAGTATAGCCAAATCAATTAAGGCAGAAAATGTGAAAATGTTTGGAGCATTCACCTAGAAGGCATTAAAAAAAAAAAGAAAACAAAAAACGCCCTGAAGCTCATGATTAAATATCGCCACCAATGTTTTAATTTCATTTTATATTATGCTGTCACCTCAAAATCTTTCTTTTTTACAATGTATTCGAAGTCAAATTTTTCATCCTCCAACCGTCCAATTCGCTGGTGGTAATCAGAGCAGATTTTCTTCAACTTTTCTGTAGGAAAATGATTTATGGAATATCTTACTTCGATCAGATGGTTATTTTTAGCATACAAATTTTTTCTTAAGATATTCATGGTGGTGTGCATAGTTACATTAGAAATTTAGTGTCTATTTACTACAATAACAAAACACTATTTAAATTATTCATTATTCACTTTTATAATTAATATAACTAGATAATTATTATATTTTAGAGTGATAATGTAATATTGGTATAACAAAATAATAATAATTTTAATTTTAAAGAATTAACAAAATAAAAACAATGACTAAAATAAGTTATTTAGTTTCCCTTATTAATAATTAGTTAATAGTTATTAATAATAGTTTCTCTTATTAATTGAAACATTTCAAAACAACTTACTTTGGGCCTAGATAATGGGATATAGTATTGTTTTTTATGATATTTTTTAACATATACTATGTGTAATGTAATTATGTACACATACTTAATCATATGATGCGATCACCAGACCATTAAGGTAGTTATAGTCATACTAATAAATTTATGATAATAATTGGTATGTGCTTATACCAATAATTTATTATTACCTACTAAAGCATTGCATCCCTTAAAATAATATTTTTGCTGTAAACTGAGAAGTTTAAATAATCTTTTTCTTCTTAAAAATTTTTCTTCTTTAAGAAATATAATTAAAACAAAACTATTGTAGAATTTTTTTGTTTTCATTAATTTTTTGCTTGAACCACTTCAAGTAAAAATAGTGCCAACAATAGAGGTGGCTCTTTAAGGTATTGAATACTAAATTTTAGAAAATCATAATAAATATGAACACAATATAGATTTACAAATAGCCTTTGGAGAGCAATTCAACTATAGGCTCATTTTAAATCTTATATTTTTAAAGAAAATTCCTGAAAACCGCCATTCCTTTGCACTTATCAAACATGATAAATTATAATTCTAACATAGGCCTTCTAATTCAATAAAGGAAGACTAAATATAATGAATCAGATGAAAGCCCTTAAGGAGGCATATACTTGTACAGACCTTCACTGGCGTTGTCAACATCACATATTTTTCCACAGCGCTCCTCAATGATCCTCCTCCTTTCAGCTGCTTTCCTTTCCTGTTCTTTCTTCAGTTCTTCAGCAGCTTTCTTCCTCAGCAGAAGCTAGATAACACATAAAGAAAGCTTTAATGGTATGATTTTTAAAATTTTTTGTTAGACATGTAAGAATTACTGGTTTTCTATTGAATATTGTTTATATCAAAAGTGAAAAATAGAGTGAAAATTTTCAGTTTAAACATTGTAAGTTAGTGTTCAGCCCTGGGGACTAAGAAAATATTTACTGATTACGTGTATTAAAAACATTTCAAGCATTGTAGCTGTTTCTTGACCATTTGTTGATGTGGTTTGAAAATTTAATTAGATTCTTACTGTTAACATAAATACCTCCCAACACAAGATCTTTGAGAGGCCTTGACCAAAACTCTTTGTTTTCATCAACATTTTAATTTTTGCTTTCATAAAAATGCCTGACATACTTTTCATTCTTGATTTAGAAATTTATTTTTTTATATTTTAGAATATTAGTTTTAGAGTATGAATTACAAAATAGAAATAGTAAAATTTTTTTTTTTATGTTAATTGCTGCTTACTCGGAGTTTCTTCTTCCTGTCTGGCGTCATGAAACCTTTCTTGGCCTTCTTGCCTCTTGAGGCCTCCTCCATCCTCTTTCGGACCTCCGCTCTCTTCCGCTCAATCTCGGCCTGTTTTGCCTTCTTCGCCTGTAAATGTTGATTTTACATTGAATTAGTTAATTTCCGAATCAGTTATAATGTACATATATTTAGCAAAAAATAAATAATAACAGTGGTTATTCAACTTACCTCATCATCCGCCATTTTGCTTTTGGTTTAAGGACAGGAACCTGAAAACAGAAAATAAAATGATTTATTATTACCAATAAAAAAAATTGCAATAAAAAAAAAAAGTTCTTTTGATGAAATAATTTTAAAAAAAGTACTTCTTTTACCTCTAAGAAGTAAAAAGTACCTCTTTAAAAATTAATCAGAGGGAAACAAAAGGCATTAAATTCTTGAACTTTTTTCGTTCAATTACTCTTATTTTACTTATATTAAAAAAAATTGAGTTAAATAGATCATTAAAATTTACAAGGCATTCTCAAAACGTTCTTAACATTAATTAAAAGTAAGTGTTAAGGTTGAAGGATGTTCTATAGTAATAGTTTTTCCATACATGATTCATGTGTAAGTTATATTAAAACTTCCCCTATCTGTCAGTTGGTACATAAAATTTTCCTGTTTTAAGACATTATGTACTATAATAACAAAATTTATTGAGGGATATCACCAAATTTTCAATTTTATAATTAAGCGATGAACGTAAGTTTATGTTCTTTCAAATTGCGAAATATAATATTGATTGGGTGAATTTAAGAAGTGTTTTTACGTTACAAAATAAATTCGTTTAAACTAGTTCTATTCCTTTCATTTCTATTCTTACTATTGTCTATGAATAAAAATAGCTAGTAGGAATATATAAAACTTAAAAAACAAAATAGCTTGCGGAACAAAAAATCTGAGTTTATTTATCTTAAAGATTTTTTATTTAACAGGAGTTTGAAATTCTTTAATGACAAAGTAGTTACTTCAAAAGCACAGGTGTATGTTGAAATATTGCGTATGATCGAGTTGGTTGAACTTTAAAAAAAAATATGTAGGTAGTTATTTATAGTAACGGGAATTCATCACACTTCACTAGTCCTATATTTAATGAAAAAAAAACAAATAAAAATTAACCCAAAACTATCCTGGCATAAAACGAAAAGGTTTTTATTTTTTTTAAATTTCCAGAAAATCCAAAAACTCGCAAATCAGATATGATTTTACCCTTTTGGATACTGGTATAGAAAAGGCCCAAAGCTGGTTTCCATGAACTTTCTTAAGTTTTCATTTTTTTCTTTTTTCCCCATATTTCAAAAGTGACATTTAATTTGAAAAGATACTTATATATTATGATACAAAGTCAAGAAGATTGTTTAAATTTAAAATATTTAGAATCTATTCAATAATAAATATTCTTAACTGTTGAACTTCACTTGTAATCATTTAAATGGTGATCAATTAACAGGCAATAGTGATAGATTGAGAAGTGATCAAGATAGAAAACACAAAGAGTTTAAAACACTTTTTAATCCATTTCTTCTCATAGATGCGTTTTTACACAGATAGTGTTAATATATAAATATATATATTTTTTATAGTATATGGTTTTTTTGTGTGTGTTATGTATGTTATGGTTTTGTTTGAAATAATAAAATAATTAGAAGGGTGAGAAAAAAAATGTATGTTTTGAGATTTTTTAAAAAGTTCTTGTTTGAATTAATGTCTAGGATTTAACATGGGTATATCAAATAGCAAATGTACTTTAATGATTTTTTAAGTATTTTTTTTTTTAGAAACATGCCCAACTCTTTGAAGCCTTTTTGCCAGTGCAGCCAGAATATATCGAAGTACTGTATCATGAAAAGCAAGTTTAGTTTTTTTTGTGTGTGTGTTAGCTATAAAATTAAAAATTAGTTTGGTATGACATGTTGTTTTATATTTGAACCCTGGTGGACCGTATAGTCATCATTAAAAAAAACACAAGGGCAATAATTTCCAATTTCAAGAAACGTAAATTTTTGACATAAATTAACATATAAACAGAAGAAAAAAAAATCTCAAAATCATATTATTTCTGGTCTTAGGCCAAAAGGTTAATTTTGCCGATGTTTCGGTCTAGGTTGAAGGCTTTCATTAACGCGATAATATTCACTTAATAATATACTTGAAAAGTAATATTCATCAATGATATATACTTCAGAAATTATATTAAATTATTTAATATTCAGGATCAATTGTTCCTGAATCTCAGTCTGGGAACGTAGGAACAGATTAAAAGTTGTTTCATACTTTTGACTGCACATAAAGCCAAATTCAACAATATCTCTAACATAAATTATTAACAAGCAGTACTTTTTTTTCGGACATTTAATATTTCTCAATTTGAATTTTGATCAAATTGTAAGCCTACTTTATTTTATATCGAATAGTTTCAGTTTCAAAAAATTATTCCAATTTGTTTATTTCGTATTTTGATCTATAATAAATTAAATTTTATCTTAGACCTATAATTATGGCCAGTTATAATATCAACTTGTAGGTTATAAAACAAGGTTGCCACAACCAAATTAGGTCGTGCTGGCGGGAATCTATTTCAGAACCTGCGTCAGAACATTCTTTCTAAATATATTTTTACTGGGCCTTGTATTTTATATCTTACATTAGGCTTAGAATAGTTTAATTTTGATAAATTAGTATTTAATATTGAAGAATTCAACTGATCAACGAATGATATTAAAGGGTACTTAAAGACTTTGAGTAAGACCTATAGGATCATCAAATATAAGTATGATTACCTGTTAAATTTCAAATGTTTTGGAATTTACCTACTTTCTATTACACTTTATATAAACTAATTTTTTTAATATTAATAACTAAGTTTTATTAGTTAGTAAATAAAATTTAAATAATATCTATTTTAAAGGTATAAGCTCTTGAAAAGTATTTATATGCCCCAAAATTTTTAAAGACTCCACTTTTCAGTTAAAATGAACAAAATAAAATTAAGAAATATTTGAAATAATTCATTTGAAAGTTTAAGACCCGTCGATCCAATTTTTTTTAGGAAGACATGAGAAAAGTACATATATGGTCATAAAAGAACATCTTACACTCATTTAATAAAAATATTTAATAGACATTTTGAAAAGGTACACAGCTTTACGTGTAAGCTAAAAAACTAGAAGGAAGTTTCTAAAGAAAAAAGAGTTTATAAATTGTGATATTTAAATTAATTATTTGCGCCGATTTTATTAGCTTTGGAATTTTTATTGCCAAGTCTATAAAAAATATATAACTTACCTATAAGTATTAAAATGGAAAAGAGATATCTATCATGTGTTACTTTCGAAATGTATTTTCTTAGCACAGATAAGTTGGTCCTTCGAATTTAAATAAAAATTAATAACTAAGTGGATTGTAACCCAGTTATCTATTACATGAATCTGCTCTACAATTTTAACATAGTTGGTTTTTTGTTGTTCCAGCCGTTTCATGGGGTTACTTCAGATCTTTCATTTTTATTACTTATTTTCAGTGCCACTATTTATCAAGTGTATTGGTACAAAGTTATTTCTTATGCTCCTTGACAATTGGAAAGGTTGGAGGTTATCCACTCTACTAAATATAAACGAACAGTTATGTATAATTTGCCAGAAGAAGCTATTAGCTGTGTAAGTCCATGTCTAGTGCTATAGCGTCTAGTGGCATTCTATGTTTGGTAAGCTGGTGGTAATTAAAAATTTGAAAAGGTGGTAATCTCCTGAGGTAAATGAAAAATTACTGCTTTAGTAAATGGTTGTAATCTGTTAGCACATCGTTCTTTATAATTTTGAAAATCAACCTATATTTTATTTTAATAATTTATAGTTTGTATGTTGAATTGCATTTTTTTTTAATATACAAAGTCGTTATTAATACAAGTAAAACTTGGCCATAACGAATCTGTTAGCAACATATTAACAATCTGTGCCATAAAAAAGTAGTTGGAGGAAACAGCTCAAAACCTGGCACGTTGCCTCAGTTTGTATTTATAACTAAACTTACGAACTGGGCTACACCCCTCCCTCTGATATATTCAATATAGTATAATATAATTGTAGCCTTAGAGCTATGCTTATGTATTTTAAATGATCAATACTATTATCATGTTATGCCTCGGAAGAAATTTCTTCTTCCGGACCCTTTGGATCGTTAGTGAATACACAGAAGGGAATATTTAGTGTTATAATAAGAGTTAAAGAGAATATAAGAGTTCAATTAAATCTCAATGTTAGAAAATTTACTTTAATGTAAAAACGTACATTCTTTTTACCTATTATATACAAAATTTTGTTAATGCACATATTAAATCTACTTGTAATAGACAAGGAGTTATTAGCTATAAACCTAAAAAGTATAAGGCAGCCATATTAGGCCTACACTTCTTAGGCGAGTGGTAAACTGTTTACCATCGTCTTTTTCAAACGTTTTTGCTTTAGAACCCATTGACAGAAATTAGTGTACACTTAGAGAAGAGTAAGAACATAAAAAGATTAACTTGCAATTTTACTAGGCTAATATTATATTTAACCAATATTTCATTCTCTCTTTGAGGTTCTAAATCAATAATTCTTATCTAATGATATAGTATAAATGCTTGTTTCGTCAGTTCACAGAACTAAAACTGATACTTTTTTACTATCTTTTGCAGTAAATCTAAAAAATATGCCTACCACGTTGTATAGTGTATAAATTCATAGCACTTTAGGACCTCTTAACGCTTGTCTTTGTTTTTTTGTGAAGCTCCTCTAAAGTGCAAAGATGAAAAATAGTTCACTCCCTAGCCGCAACAAAGTTCCTTGGAAGGCAAAAGTGTGACCATAAAGAAAGCGGTGGGACAAATGTGTAATTTTCTTTGAATATTCACGATTAGGACACCTCAGCATTGACAAAAGGAATTCTCAATTGGTAGTTGAAGACACTTATGTTTGTAAAATTAATGAGGAAGACATTACTAAACCTCTTTGATGCCCTAAATTTTCGGTCAATAAAAGAAGGATATATTCGAGTTCCCGTCCAAATTGAAGTGAAAGAGCAGTTGATGTAAGGAGTCTCTATTTGCCATTCTAGTATTTTTATCTTTTTAGTTTATTTTCTAGCAATTATCAGAGTTTTGCCCCAATTGAATCAGTTCACCTATGTTCAAAAATACATTACCAAAAGTTTCTATTAGTTCCTGTAGACCCTAATGAAACACATGTTTTTTTATGTAAGATGTTCAAAATAATATTTGCTTATATCATTAGATATTATGTTGTATGCTGGGTTTTATTATCATAACAAATATAATAATACTGAAAACTGAGGATGTGTAGTATTTTAAGCAGGATCGGTTTTTGTTAGAGTTTAAAAATATACATATTTTTTTAAATCGTTTTTGATAAAAGCATTAAGACTTATACAATTATCTATTAAAATTAATGCAGTAATTATACTTCTATTTTATTTTTTCAAATTAATATTTCGAAAACTATTGTCCTAAATTTATAGCTGCTTCAGAAAATTGTCAAAGAGCATAAAAATAAGAAGATTGAAACACTTGATTTTCGAAAAAAAGTACAACTAAATTGCTTCAAATTTTTAGAATGACTAATATGCCAATGCTCTTCCCTTCAAATTTCCAATTAACTTCATCTTCCAAACATGATAGAGCCAATAACATGTCCGGTTATTTCAATTTTTTTAAAAATCTTAATTGTGCATGATACACTTGTATGCTTTCAGTAGATATTGGAAAAAAACACGTTACTCCACATAATTCAATTATACGATCTTAATAATTATAATTAATTAGTTAACAACCATGAACTTCTTTTTTTCATCTGAAAGAGTAAAATTTATATGATCATATTGTGTTTGAATAAAATTACTGCTTAAAACTGTGCTGAGATTTGGTTAATGAAATATAACTATTAATATCTCAATTACTTGTAAAAAAATGAAGTAAATTTTGATTATGATGTTTCAGAATCAAACATTCCCTTACCTCTTTTTTTTCATATTTATTATTAATTTTGAAAATACACCGTTGCAAATATAAAACGAAAATAACTCTATTCAGTTACGATCGAAATTAACTAAAATGAAATGGGATGAAAGATGTTTTTTATTTGGATTAACAAAAAATTAACCAATTTCTTTTTGGTTGATCCCTTAGATAACTAAACACAAGTCTATAAGGCCCAGTCACAATATAATTAAAGACCATTTAGTGATTTTTATTAAGTTCTAAAACTGTTATTCTCACATAACAGTAATTAATTTAAAACGATTTATGTTATTTTTTTATTTATGAATACTCGTCGTTTGAAATTTGAACTTTTGCTATATTTCTTGCAAACGTTCAACTTTCGAACTATATCTACTGAATCATTAATTAGATTTTCAGCCAGGCATGTAGCCAGGATTTTATTTCGGAAGGTCTAATAATCTTATTTTTATACAATTCCAATTAACTTTTCCGTTTTGTAATTATGAAAATAACATATAGTAAAATATCATTTTGAAATTGATTACTGTAGTACGAGAACAACATTTTATTCAAGTTATTAAATAATTTTTAATTATGATTCATGTACAAACGTGGTTCCCTTTGGAATCATCCAATAAGGACCCAATTATAATTTCGATCTCTTTTTTTTTTTGTTATTTAAATTCATTATGTATTTGTTTTAAATCATTGTTGATAATTTTCTACACAATGTATGCTAATAAACCTCTTCCGAATTGGAGAGCTCGGAAGTTTTGTATTAGGCCGAGAGTTCTGGGCGTTGTGGAATCGCCCCTCTGGTTCTTTAAATACTTGAAGCCTATTTCGGTATTCTGTAAATTTCAGACGCCCTATCCCAGAAAAGAAAACAAATTAACACAGAAGATCGTCGTATTACTTTCATCAACTAAACGTTTGATAAATTTTTAAAAATTATTATTTATGGAATTAGAAAAAATTAATAGTATATGTACACTTAATACATCATTTATTTAAATAGAAGATTCATCTCTATATATTAAAATTATTACAATATTCGTTCCGGTAACACAATTTTTTAATAATATTTAAATTGAATTTAATATGAGGTTTCTTTCCTGGATGATATTTCATACTATATTCCCATGACTTGTAATTTTTCTTGTTGTTCAAATAAATATTTAATTAATGCTCTGAAATGATGCTTAGTATCATTAAAAATACTACATTAGGATATGGCCGAAAAACTATTTTAAAGCACAATCTTAAAATCTTTAAAAAAAATATATGTATATATAGTTGACCGTAAAAATTGATATATAGGAAGATGGTGAGGGTTGCGGTCACAAGTGAAATGAAAATAGTTTACAAAATAAAATAGTTCAATACAAGTTAAAATAGTTGTAAACTATTTTCATTTCACTTGTGACCGCAACCCTGACCATCTTCCTATATTTAAAAAAAAATAGTTTATATTCCTTGCATATCAAAATACAATAATGTTTAGAAACTTCACTACTCTTTTGTGTTAGTGATAATAAAATAAGAAAAGTTAAGTAATCATTGGATACTAGATATTATGGCATTCTATTTTTCACACATCTCTCGGTCTCGTCTACAAATACGAAGTTTCACCAACCGATGGTGTCTTCATGATATTAGTGACGTCAAAACCTAAAATATATTTTTTAGCGGTTACGAAATATCAATTTTTAGCTAAATGATGTATTATTTGATATTAATATTCCTTATAGGTAAATAAAATTTTAATTTTGTTATAATACTAGGTTGTAAATTATTAAATCAACCTCTTCTAGTTGTGTGGATGTAAAATCATTAATCGAATTAAAAAAACAAAACAAAAACAAATAATTGGTTAATTATTTGAGAGAATGAAGTCTTTGCAATCTTCTAATAGTTAAATTTATGATTACTTTGGGTAGCAGTGAGTTTTATTATTTTTTTAATAACTCAAAAACCATCAGTCTGATATTAAAAATGTTTTAGTATACGTATGCATAAATTTTCTTGAATTATAGAAAAGCAAATCATACATAATAGTTTGGATAGGATGGAGTAAATATTTAATCTGTAATCTAATTCTTAAAATAATTTATTTTAAATCTTCAAGAGTTAACATTCTAGTCTTTGAGGCAGCAAAAAAAAAAAAAAAAATTAAATAAATAACATTAAATAATAAAAGTGAAAAAAATTTCAAGCAGCTGGTATTATTTTTTTTTAAAATTGATTTTTAATTTTTTTTTTATTCATGAATCATCAAACCCAATCAAAAATGAAACAATTTCCATTTATGTTCATTTTTACATCAAGGTAATATAAATGAAGCATATAAAAGACAATCTTTTATATGCTAAATTTATACTAACTGGATGTCAAAACGAACATGAAGTCGGTCCCTTTTTTTCTAAAAATTACTATTCCGTATTTAGAAAAGGTCTATTCCATATTTAGAAGTCGAAATCAATATCGGTATCATTTTACAGCATTGTTTAAGAAAAGCCTGGCAACCTGCCATCATTCTGCGCCCACACATTTTTTTATTCGGCCAAACGGTAACAATACTATAAAACAATTATAATAAATCGGACAATATAAGGAGAATGAAAGTAGTCATGCCAACGATACCCTTTAAATGGAGCGTGGACTCGACAGAGAAAATGGATTAATATACCTCTAGCTATTTTAGGTAACTGAGAGATTCTATTTTATCCTGATAATTTCAACAATCAATTGAAAATGTAAACAGATAAATAAAGTCTTAAATGGAAACCTCAAGAGTAGCAGATTGAGCTGACTCTCAATTTCGAAAAATAAAAATTAGTGGCTAAGTGAGAAGAGCACCCATAGAATTCTGAAGGATGACTTCCGGTGGAGTTGATTGGAACGTACGCCAAAATATAAGTTATCAGCTTTGAAATAAATATAGTAGGAACATAATTGGAAACAAAAGGACAATCCTCTCTTCTTTTTTCTATTTTTAAGACAAATTCCTCAGTTATTTTATAGCTACGAAATCATCTTATAAAATGGATGTAAATAAACTTTAAGAAGTACAAAAAGTAGTTTGTTTATTCTAGCGGTTAAAATTTTGAACGATAAATGTTTTTAAAAAGTCCCATATTTTTAAAATAATTGTAATTATTAAGTAAATAATTTCATTTTCAAATTACTGTGAATAGTTGCGTATGCATTCAATTTCCTTCAGCCTGGGAATGATTTCGAAGTGTAGGCCCCTAACTTTTCGAAGTTGGGCATTGATAAGTTCAGTGAAAATCGTTTATACTCATTTGAAACGGGTAAAAAATTCCATTCGTACTTATTATAGAATATATTTATTAATATCACGCTTATTTGTAGGTTGCTCTTCAAACAAAGGTTAATATAAAAGTAACTCTTCAACACACACTCTTTATTTGACTCCTCTGTTAGCTCTAAGTTAGTTTGTTTATTTTTTCGTTAAAAACCACTCTGACGGACTGGACATACCTGATATTACTGAAGGAGGTCTCGACACAGACACCCGCGAATCCTAGGGTCTCACTGACTGGTGGGGGGCTCCTCTTGTCGGCTCGTAGCTATCCGATCGCTTCCGAAGATAGCCGAGCAAATATTTTTGTGTGACGTAAAATTATTATTACAATTATCTAGGTGGTAAGAAAATGATGAGGAAGTCGTCTTTGATCCATACAGATGTTTACGATAAGTCAAAAAGAAAGAATGGGGCTGGCTAAGTGGACAAGGAAATGAAGTTCTAAAGTTATAAAAATTATGGAGAAGAGTAAGTAAAACCAGAAGCGTATTAAAAAAAATCAGAAAGAGCATCTAAAATAAGGATAACATTCTTAACATATGTAAATAAATAATGAAAAGATAGAATGAAATTGTAAATTGAATACAAGATGGTAAACCAGAAGAGTAAAACCTTAAGGATAGATTCTCCAGTGAGAGGAAAACATGGCAATGAAGGATTAACAATAGAAAGGTGGATAATACTCATGTTATGCCGATGTAACACCAATGTTCCTAGCTTCACATGGATAAATATAAGAAGAGTTAAGCGTAACTGTCGATAACTTGTCTATAGAAAATATCCAGATCATGATTGCCGAATTTATCATAGAATGGAAAAGATGACCCGAACCAATCACGGAGTGGATCGAGCCGAAGTATGGTTTTCGGCATTGGGCAGAAAGTGAAAACTTAAATTTTAACCATCGTTGCCTGTAACAAACAATACTTAAATGTCATTTATCGAAATTTTTAATTTACGAAATCCACATTCTATCCGAGACTATGGAATTAACAAAATAATTCAATAGGCACGTGGCTCCAAAATATGAGATATTTTATCCACTAACGTCAAAAGATGATTTTAATCTTCATCACCCTCTCTCTCAACTTATCATTTATTTGTTTAATCTTTAGTATATTAAACACAAATAAGTTGATGTAACTAATTATTTATGCCCCTTCCAAATATTTTGTTATTGTTAAAATCATTAAAGCATTAATTATAAATTTCATATTTATATATATATATTCTTTTTATTATTGATAGATTTATTTATTGATAGATATTACAATCTGCCACACAGTTGTGGGCAATAGGTAATAGTGATGAATGATCTCATACATACTAAAATAAAAAATAAATAAATAAAAAAAAATAAAAAAATATATACAAACAAAAGAATAGACAAGATTAACATAATCAAACTATCTGTATGAAAAATAAATAAATAAAATAACATTCATATTTATATAACTCAGATATGGACACCGGGGCTCATGGAATTAGGTGGGGACCCACAATTAAGAAATCCTTAATAAGAATACTCTAGTCAACACGGATTTTTTATCTGGGTTTTAGATGTAAAATTTTAATATGTTCCACGTTACTAACAAAATACAATGTGGCTTCACTAGATATAAGTTTGATTTTAGGGGAACTAGAATGATATTTTTGATTTCAAAAGAAATTAACGTAGTTTTATCAATTGTTACTAATTAACTCCAAAACTAAGCAACTGGCAGAACAGTTTGCTTCTCTATTAAAAAAAATATATTATTTGCTATTGTTTGAAACCGAATGACCTTTCTATGACTATAACTTTTCATGGATACAGCTCTTCAACCATTGACGGATTTTCCCAAAAAGTCAGAAAATGTCAAAATTGCCCCTAACTATGTGAAATGTCATCCAAAATATTCGTTCTACGAGAACAAATTTTAAGTATATTCAATTAACTTCCGTTTCACCCCAAAGAAGGATGTCTATGCCCAACGATTTTGATAAAAATGAAAAAAAAAAATTGAAAAACTGTTCAAGTTGTATTTATTAATTTTGTACAGAATTCAAAATAGTATATCGATAATATTCCGAAGGAAGTTTTTTTTTTTTAATCTCAACATCTTAATAACAATAATAAACAACTTCTTATAACATGAAAATAATTCACAAATTATTATGAATTAAAATGTATATGAAATAAATAAATTCTTCGTATTCATGGTTTGCATTTTATTTATTAGAATTTACTCATTGTAAAGTGATACAGTTTAATGAGTTTTCTTCAAATTCGTTCTACATGTTTGTTCTCATTAAGGGATAATTATAATAATTGTTTACTTTTAAATTAACCCCCTTTAAAAATATTCTGGACTTCAGAACTATAAAAATCTCTAAAGTCAGGCTTTGTCTACCTGAATGCCCCTTTGCTCATCATTTAGGCGCTTATTAATCCTCGTTTTTGTTGTTTCGTTTACATACTTCCTAATCTTTTGTACTAATTAATAATTCATTTACGGATGTAAAGCCTTAAGGCCCCATAAACTCGCTAGGAATTTTACCAGCCTGAAAAAATCCGGCTTGTAGTACCTACGACTACGATTTGAAGACCGGCTGCTAAAATTCTTGGCGTATACATGTGTTTACCCGTTTTTTTTCCCCGCCTGCGGGCTACAGCGGATTTCTGGTTTAGCATATAACTAGTCCTAATTTATTTATTATTAGATTTTATTTATTTATTTAGTACCAGATTGGCTTGGTAGGCCTTACATGGTTAATGTAAGAGGTTCATTTTTTTTTCTTAACAATTGATTATGGAGGAGTATAGTCCCATACAAAAAGCACCCCTAACTATATAGAACGTTATAAATAAATAACAAATTAAGATAAAATAATAATTTTTAATAAAAGATAAAAGTAAAGTTAATAACAAAAACAATAACGTTTATGGATTTAATAAAATAAATAATTGACTTTTAATGGAAAAAAAGAAGTTAATTAATGAAAAAGATGCAGAGAAAAAAAAATTAAAATAAAATGAAATTTTAGAGAGACAATAATAGAAGTGATAAATATAGAACTTACAACTGGATGTCCTGCAGCAGCCTGGACTTCAGTCTTCGGGTTGTGGTTGGGTTTCCCAAATTGTAGGTCACTGCTCCTTCAATTGTCGGTAGCAGGGAGTGGAACTTCATTAACCTTTTTTTTATGTAATCCTATTGTCTCTACTTGTAATTCCCGATGCAATTGGCTGTTTCTTACAAACCAAGAAGAATCTACTGCAATTCTTACAACTTTATTTTGAAAAGATTGTAACCTTTTCTTTTTTGTAAAGGATTGCGCTCCCCAGACTTCACAGCCTTACTGAGAATTCGTTAAATAATAAGAATCGCTGTTTCTAATTTTAATTTTGATTTTCTATTTAAGATAGGATATAGCATTGCTAACCTTGCATAGGTTTTAGTTTGTTTGATGTTGATATAGTGGTTCCAGGTAAGGTGGCGATCGAAGTGAATTCCCAGGTGTCTTATTGTTTCACTGACAGGATTCCATTTTACATATTTACCTTTTGAGGATCAGTTCCCCTGGGTATGGAGAGCTTCTGAGAGTAAAAACTTTTAAAGTAAATTTTTCAATGTTCTGGCTAATCATCCATTTATTGAAGTATTATTCTAGTTCATTAAGGCGACTTTGCAAAGTATTTCTAGCTATTATTATGTCTAGTGTATAACATGTTGAGAGAACACTGCTGTATCGTCAGCGAAGATAGCTATGGAGGTATTAGAGATTAGTTTATTGTTTGTAATTGCATATTAGCGTCCGGGGTTTTTAAAAGTTATTGTGGACTCTTGGTGTAACATGGATCATGAAGGAATTAAACCCACCGCGTTGTTGGGTTACCAGAGTGATTGATTCTTATAAAGTTGGTAATTTTAGGTTTCTTTATGCCATTTTTATTTCTTTACCTTTTTAATTTAGTGGAAGCAATTTGAAGGACTTTTATGGACTCAATTTACAATTTATGTCCCTCTATCAAGACATGAAATAGAAAGTACGAAACTACATCTACGTCAACAATTATCACTTAATTTTAATGCTTTTAAAAATATTGGCTTCAGGGTTAGTTCCGCGTCATATACAAAACCTCAGTACAATGAGCCGTATTATAGCGTGGGTCTATTATAGTTGAAAAACATAACATCATCTTATATGAAAGGGGTATTCATGATGTTTTATTAAATGTAAAATGTTTTACCATGATAAATGTTATAAGTATAGGATTGTGAGCAGCCATATTTAAAATCATGTTAAATGTTAAATGCATAACAGTCCCTAGCGGATTTCCTGAGCAACTTGTTTTATAACCTTTTCTTCCAAAACTTCATGTTATTTTTTATTTCTAAGTTTTGATTAAAGTAATTTATTACAATATTCCTAAATCGAGTGAAAAGTTCACAGTTTGGCCACTGAGTGCCTTGTTGATCTTTTAACTTGTGAGTAAGGAAATCAAGATGTGCTAATTGACAACTGTCACTACTTTATTATTATTGGCATTCATTTCTTTATTAGTTATAAAAAAATCCAAAACAATACTAACACAAACTACGAGCAAGTAACCTAACAACAAACAAAATGGTGACGAGCTTAGCTAGTCTTGTGTGACTCCATTCTCCATTTAATAGACCTAATTTGCGGCACCACCTGAAGAGAAAGGAGTGATTGAATCTTCGGACGGCGTCCTGTGTGAAGTTGGTGAGATGACTGGCGATCACATGTTTGCATGTGCGGCAATGGCGGACTTGACTACAGACGGGAGTTACATCGGCAGAGCTAAACTATACTGGATTGTACGAAACAGAATGGGAGAAATGCCTCCTTTGGCAGGCTAGTAAAAAAAAAATTAATAGACTTAGTAACAGACTCTCAGCCAAGTTATATGTAATATCGTTTTAACATGGTAAAAGAAAGAAATATTTCTCCATTTAATATGAGTTTTTCCATTTAACATGTTAAACTAAAGATCATGAATACCTCTGAAGACTGATCAAACATTGCAAAAAGGGCTAGTTTCGAATATAGACTTGCGTTTTATTCGAATCAGCGTTATAGCGAGGTTACACTGTAGTTGAATTACTGTAATTCATTTATTTGAACATTGCTTTTGTTTCATTTAATTTTAAATTGTTATTTCTATAAAAAATTCAGTTTTTAATTAACATCATAAATATATCTGGCAATTTTCTGATTTGATTTATTTCATTGAAACTTTTTAATTTGTATTCATCTTAATGTGATTTCAATTTATGCTTTAGGGTGCGAAAGTTAAGTTTATAAAATTTTATATTATCGTGTAATTATTAATTTTGTAGCAAGAATCTTTTTTGTTTATTTCTCTAGATTTTATAATCAATCATAAAACGAACAAATAACTGGAATAGAAGTTCGCTTTTAAAACTAAAAAAGTGTGTTCTCTTATCTTGGAAAAATCACAACATTAAATATAAAACTATATCTCTGAACGAGGCTGGATTTCGATAATGTACGACCAGTGTGGCCACATCAGACTTTCTGTTTATAGGAGCTGTGCGCTAAGAATAAAAACAAATTAAAACTGGGTTGAATGCTCTGCCTTTCAGTTTCAGGTGAAATAAAAAATGAAGTGATCCACTGCACCTCACAGATTAAGCAAAATTACATTAATATTTAGGAAGGAGGGGATTAACCTACAAGATTGGTTTGTTTAGTAATAGGCAGGATTGCAAAAAAAGTTAGCATAAAACCTCGCATCAGCTAAGCATCTGAATTATACATTTTTTCTCTTATTCTTCATATTCATTTTGTTCTAGTTTTCGGAAAAGATACAATAGATGCAGTTGATGTTAATTTTTCTTTTCAAAATTCGATGCTAACATTTATTAACATATTCTTCAAGAAATATTTAGTTAATTAGAATACGAGAAATAATTTGAGTACCTTCACTTGTTTGTTGTAATTTTCTCCACAATATGAACACAAATATGTTTTGGAAATCCCAGATTCATTGTACATTCCTATGAGCTTAAAACGCCGAAGATCGAACTGGCCGGTAAAAATCCGTTTGGTGTGCAAGCGCGTTACAGTAATTCTAACACCAGTTGCACACTAGTGGATAGTCATTTGTCCAACACCTATGATTTGAGGTTGTACATGTGCGGAGGTTGGCGTATTAGTGAAAGCATTGGCTTTATGCCGCCTCACCACTGGTGGCGAACCGTTTGTCTAACACTGTTGGCTACCGGTGTGGAAGGTTCTTTGGCGTAATGGTTAAAGCGTTGCTTTTTTTGATGTCATTTTTTTTGGGGGGGGAGCGTTAACGTCCTTATGTTCTCCAACTTAGTGCAGGAAAGACGAGTTATCCTTCAGGTTACCATCCTATTCAGGCCAGAGTGGTAAGGTTGAAATTTATTACGAAGATCAACCGATTTGGTCGTTTCTTTTTTTTTGTTTTTTAGTGTATTTGCCTTCGATTTTCGTGTACTAAATCAGGCAGCCTGTATGACTGTTGCACAGAATAAGGCCAAAATAGGCTATTGATAAAACTGAAGCTAAAATTATAATGGATACAATATTTATTCATGAATGAACCATTGATAAATAGCTAATTTCTATAGCTAATTTTTACCCAACTCTACTGTAACGCCAAAACCATTTTGATGAAACTTGCTTAAAGTCGTCTACTTAGAGACGTTTAACGTAACATTAATCTTAGAGAAAATACAGAAACATACAATAGAAAAAATAAAAATTAATTAATTGAAACATAAAATAAAATAATAAATACATTAAATAGAGAGAAGATAAAAACACTTTATTAAAAATGTTATGCTGGCCAATTTCATTGGGTTGCTTTATACACAGCATACTTATAACTGGCGAAGCACAATTTTTTTAAAATCCTATTAATATAAATAATCACAGTATAAAATTTTGTAAATTGTCACATTATAAAACTTTTTGAATTATGTGCTCAAATTATACATGATTTTTTTTTTTGCTTTCTATTATTTCTTATTTCTTTCCTTAAACATTTTAAATATCGTCCTTAATTAAAAACATTTTAATTTTTCCATTATTTCAATTCTGAAAATTTTCTCTCTTTTTTTCTTTCCATCAAACATAAAACAAGATGAAAGTCAAAAGTATAAAAATTATATAAACGTTCCAAATACAGTAAAAAATACATACATGCATAAAACCCAACATAGTCGTCCACATTTAAAATCTATTAATATTGAATAAAATCACTCTAACACATGTATACAAAGATTAAAAGTAAATAAATAAGTATACTAAGCTAAAAGTGATAAATATAAAATTAATAATTATAAAAATATACCAAATATAATAAAAATAGCATATAAGAAATAAATAATATATATGAAATAAGTAATAAAAAAAATGTTAACTTCAGTCAGTGAAACAGACATATTAATAAGTAGATAATATATAATACAGACATGTGGTTCCATGAAATAATATATTTTAAAACAGTTCCAGTAAAATATGGATATGATCACACATTTCGTACTGAAAGAAAATATATTATATATTTTTTTATTTAAAGGAAATTTTTCAAAATTATACTTACAACTTAATGTTCTAATAAAATAAAAAAAATTAAGAGATTAATTATATTTTGAAATTAGAAAATTGATAATATTGACACTGCCATAAGTGTATTTGATTCCAGGAAATATACATGAAGAAGACGTTTTAGAATCTAGAGAGCCTAAATTTGGAAATCTTTAAGCTATAAATAAAAAATCCTGCCAAGGACCTCCCTACTGGGTCTCTAGAAAGTTTAGTGTTACGTTTAGGTTACCGTAGATTGCTCGTTTATTACAACTTACGACCTCAATTTTATTGATTTAATATTATAAATCAGTTGAAATAATTAGTTATTACTTCTATTATTTATAAATAAATGCTAATCTTTTTGTAACTAATCCAATAAGAAAATTTAATTTTTGACTAGTAAGAATTTATTGTGTGACAATAACTTTACTTCTAGTGAAGACAATAAAAAAACATTTCGAAATAAGGAAAGTAATTTGATCTTTGATAGCCCGAAGGGACCCAATACGCTCTAGGGACACTTCCACTAATATCACAAACAATACAATTTTAATTTTAATACTGTTTTAGGAATATCACAACTTCTCAATTAGTTTTTAAACTGAACTGATTAAAAATTAAAAATTAAATCTTTTCAGTCAAGTAATTAATTCAAACTTGGAATTTTAAATTAGCCTTTAATTATATTGTTTGTGAAGTTAGTGGAAATGTGCTTAGCACCACTAAGAGGTAAGTGTATGTTATCGATAAGTTTGAAGATTTATAAAATGTATTGAGTCCCTTCGGGCTATCAAAGATCAAATTACATTCCTTATTTTGAAATGTTGTTTTATTATCTTCAATAGAAGTAAAGTTATTGTCACACAATAATTCTTACTAATCAAAAACTAAATTTTCTTATCGGATTAGTTACAAAAAGATTAACATTTATTTATAAATAATAGAAGTGATAACTAATTATTTATAATTTTAAATCAATAAAATTGAGGTCGTAAGTTGTAATCAAAGAGCAATCTACGGTAATAGATATGATCTATTTCTAAAAATGCTTCTAGCAAGTACATGGGGTTAGAATACTTTCCTCACTATTTCAGTTATAATTTTTTCTTCTTTTTTAACCATTATTTTAATATTTGGAAGTTTATTTTTCTGGGAACTATCTCTTTTTCTATATATTTCTATTATGCATATGCCAAGATTCATTTCTCGGAGCTGCTGCGAAAAAAAAACTAACCGAAGGAAAAAAAATAGGAGGGTATCGAACTCACAACGTTCTGAACGAAACCTCTACGCCCCTCGCTGCATCGTGGTCAACTGTCACGTCCTCAAAAGCAACGTCTCTAAGCGAATCTAATAGACGTAATCTGATTTTTCTTGCCGTTTTTCAATTTCAGGCGCCGTTTAAATAAAGATTTAACTATCCTCTTTAAGTCTCCTCTTCCCGTTTTAAGCAAATATTTCAAAAGTGATATAGGACAGTCGCTTCCTGGAGGTCTTAGTGAGGCGGGTCCGGTCGGTAAGAATTACCTTTTTTTGTTATGATCTCCTCTTGTGAGATTGTGACGTGATGTACATCGACCAACCTACTCGTTATAATTGAATGTTTGAAAAGTTAGATAAGTAAGGCTACTATGGAGGGAGTCTATCCATATAAATCCACCCCTATAAATTTTATCAAAATAATTTTGAAGGTTGGATTAATTATGCCTGAACACAAATTGTTTCTTGATATCTGAAACATGAATTAAGAGTGAAAAATTCTTGATTCAGAGGGTATAATTTTATTTTTTTTATTTTTGCATAAATATAAATCTTTCCCACTTTCGGTAGTGAGGAAATAAAATTGGCTTTGGCCCACAGTGTTTTTGGCTTGAAAATGGAAAATGAGAAGCCCAGTTACTAAGGATTGATTAATTTTTTTTTTTAGATTTTATCCTAAGTTTTCACATTAAATTTATTTGTGTATGTATACAATTATAAATTTACTCAGGAATATCTTCTGAAGGGCTAAATTGAATGGTAATCTCTCTTGGTTAAGTTAATTATAAAGCTTACCTCTTTAAACACACGTTGCAAGACAACGATGAGAAAGTCGCCTCGCTGTTCCAATTTCCAAAAAAGAACTATTTTAACAGAATACATACAGGATTTCTTTACAATAGTTCTCTGGCGTAGTGGCATTTCAAAAATTTCATTCAAAAAAAGTTTCCGCTTTTGTTTTTCATTTTTAGACTCCAGTTGAAATTACATTTTTTGCGGCAATTTTTCAAAAGCTAACGCATTTTCTTTGAGTAAATAATTCAATTTAGACCATCACTATACAACAGGTATTTTGGAGATAGGCACTGACCTATTTTAGATGCACATGCCATTGGAAGCTCATTTTATTAAAGAAGAAACCTAAATTTATTATTCAGCGCGCAAGCACTTCATTTCGTTTGATTGATCGCGTTTCACACAAAAATTACCCGCTCATGAAAGAAAATTTTAAACCTTCTTTAAAATAGAAAACATTTGCGAATATTTGGGTTTAAATAGTACTCTTTATGTTCAATATTTGCCAAGATACAGTGTTTCCAAAACATACATTTTTTTTTTCAAATATTGTGGAATCAACTTTTTGCGAATTTATTTTGGTAAATACTATGGAAATTGCTGTATTCATGGAGATAGTTACTATTTACTACTTTATAGTGTGTTTAATGAGTTTTAATACTAGCTGATGTTTGAGTTCAAAAACATTTTGTATTGTTGATTTATCACGCTTCAATTTGAGTTCAATTAGAAGTTCTTTTCTTGTTGTTCTCACGTTCTTGTTTACCAATAAAAGCTCAGAAAGAAAAAAAAAAACTCGTGGCTGACTCCTGACTCTATCAGATTGGCCCAACTAATAGGGAACTAAACGGAGTATGGAAATATTATACTAACCAAGAGAGCAAAAAGCCTTGGATCACCAATTGAAGAGTTCCCAAGAAAAAAGGATCCAATAAGCACATCAGATATTAGAAAAAAAAAGTATTAGTTAAGGACCTTCATTAAGGATTAGAGATCGATTCATTGCTATCTTGATCCAATCACATGAGGTAGAAAAAAGAATTTTTAAAAATATAATTCCCTCCCCTCTCTCCTGTGCAACTTATGAAAAATAAATAAATGTGAAGGGACCATAAACCATTGCATGGATTTATCCATACTCAGAGCGTTGGATTGTCCTTGTGGGGGAATGCAAAGTAACTGCCTCTGGTTCCTACCCATCTTTGGGCCCGTAGCAATTTGATACTGCAAGACCCGAGAAACTCATTTCTTTTTCCAATAATATTAATGTATGGATTAAGGTATATGTTATGAAAACGGAAAGGTATATGTTACTACTAAATTATAATAATAATAGTTATTTTTTCTCCATCAAATAAAAGACAATTGTTTTACAAAATCACTTAATAATGATGATATCAGTTCATAATACTCCCCTTGATTTCTTTTTTGGCGAAAATAGAATATTGAATATAATTTTATCTTCTCGCTGACCTAAATTCAATAGTCAAACATCAATTGTCTTCTCCCTTTTGACTGCAAACATCATTCATATTTATAAATTATTCTATCCTGCCAGAATATGATTATGGTGGATTCAAATGATTTTTTGTTTGCATAGATTTTTCCAACAGACTTTTTGATCGTATACATATTTGTATTCAACTGTTATCAGGTGGCAGACACTTTTGCTCTCCCTAACTCCCACCTCCGGCAGTAACAATTTTTTTAAATTTATTAAATAATGATTTTAGGTTTATTCTTAATACTACATCGGGGCAAACGACTGACTTGGAGTCCTCACACAAGACTGAAAAGACGGAAACTACTCGTCGATTCCGACTATTACAACAATTACTAAACAAACATTCCTAACTTCTAACTAATTACAAAAAAAACTACTCATTTATATGACCATAATAAGGCCTATTTGGACTTTCGGAGTTGAGCTTTGGGGCTACACTAAACCATTGAATTCCTCTCGTATTCAATTTTTATTTTTAAATAATAACACATTTTAATTACAGTTGACAATAATATAATTACATTTGGAAATTATTACTTGATTTAAGTAAAATTTTAACTTGGAAAAATGATAAACTATATTAATCATATTCTGGATTTTCTTTTTAGGAAGTCTGGTAAGTCAATATCAATAAAATTTTTGAGGTTGAAAATTATTTTTATTTTATTATCAATAATGAATGATAATAAAATAAAAACAGTGTAAAGCAATTTTTTTCAAGCCTTGTAGACAATGACATAATTTTTTTTGTGAAATTAAAAGTTTGACTAATTATGAGGTTTATTAAAGTACATGAATATGGGATAATAGTCCCGAAACGTTGTGCATCATTATGTTAATTTAGAATAAAATACATTCAAGTTGGAGGTTTTAACCTCAAAAAATTTTATTGAAAATATTAACCCATAGTTACTCAGTGGCATTGGTACTAGTAGGTACGAGTATTTTGGCAGCATTGGGACTCGTATGAATATTTTTTTTAACTCAGACGAAATTTTTTCCTAGTGGTTACTTTGGAAAGGGAAATTTTCCACCTCACCACACCCTCTTCTTTCCTCCCTCCTCTGTGAATCAGCCTTTGCAACTCAACTCTACTTGTTGAACTTGGAAAATTAATTTGCCGAGGAGATTTATCAGGAAAGAAAATACACTAATAATTATTATCTCGGAGAACTTTATAAGAAAGGAAACCCCACTAGGGTTCCCTTTAGGTTTATCCATGTCTAACTTATGTGAAATAAATTAATACTTTAATAGCATTGTGAGATGATAGTCCTAAAATACTGTCCTACTAATTTTATACACATCTGCTGTGTTATTTATATTTATGTAACTTATATGTTTATATTTATGTAACTATTTATCTACATCGATCTTTTATATAGTTACACCATAATAAGAATATAAATATTTTTCATCATGGATATACAAATAGCGATATGTTATCATCTATGAGATTGTGCTAGCTAAAGGAGCCGCAATGGGATGTGATGCCCTGGCCACACTTGGCAGATGAAGGGAAGGTCTATTTCTATCGACCAATGGGGACGCAGCTAATGTGTCGTCTCACCGCTCAGGGCTCTCTACGGTTTTGTTATGCTTCTTTATGTGCATCTTTTATGAGGAATATCAGTATCAATAAAAGGTATATTTTCTAAATGTTCAATAGAAAATTTAATTCATTACCTCATACTCATGAAATTCAATATGAATAAGATGATTGTTTCATGGCTACAGAGCGATCTTATTTTAAATATTCAACATTCTTATTTATGTATTAGGAAAAAAAAGTATTGTATTGCAAATAAAATATACTAAATTCTAAAATACTTAATAGAAGAATTGAGAAGTTACCTGTATAATAACTTTGCCCTGTTATTATTTAACCTTATTTTACAACTTATAATATTTTAATTTCTGAAAAACTGTATTGGCCTAAGAAAGAGATCATTTTTCTGATATTTTTTTTTAATTTATGCCCAGGATATTCACATAGATGTGAATGTAGCATACAATATGTTTCATCACTGTTTTATTTATTTACTACTATTTGATGTACAATATAGGTCACCAGGATATGAAAAAATAAATATTCTTTAAGGATAAAACAGTACGTTTAATTGCGTTTTTGACATTATTACCCTTCAGTAAAATACGACCCTTTATAAAATAAATTGTGTAAAATATTACTGAAAGCAGCCGAACGCTTTCAGTAATATTTTACACAGTTTTGTATTCGTCGGTAAATAAGAAAATTTGATAAAAAAGTAGTCCTTTAATGGGAGGTAGGCATTTTTGATTTTTGTATCAGTCCAGACGAATTATAGCATTTATGTAAAAACCTGATTTCTCTCCGATCAATGGTTGAAAAATATATTAATTTTTAGGGATATCTGGCTGATAAGAACGTCGTATTTGATTGCTGAACTTGTTTACCAGCACAAAATGATTCATTCCTTCGAATACAAATCGTTGAACAGAAAAATAACGCTACTGAAATAAAGTAAACGAAAGGATTGCGGTAGATGAAGAGTGACGTCATACTGGAGAAAATTGACGAGCTTATAAAGAATTAACTAATGAATTATTTACGTCAAACTTTGTAAATCGTAGTTTTAAAAGGATATCTATCGTCCAAAAGTTATTTAACTAAATTCTGTGACATATGCATATATTCCATTGAAATAAAAAAACAAATAAAAGAGAAATATTTACGTAAAAGAGAATAATGTTTTAAATTATTCTCAAGGTGTTTTTATTCAACGCCATTTTTTTTTTCAATTATTGTTATTTAGATAATTTAGAACTGAAGGTGCAGTCGGAACTGGAACTACAGTCAAAGCTGAAGCTGCAGTTGATACTGGAACTGCACTCGGAACTAGAACTGCGGCCAAATTTCTTTACTTAGGTTTTTACTGAATCTATTCGGTCCTTCTGTATCCCTTATATACGCTATATTTACTTCGAACAGTGTAGTTTCTGTTCTTCATGTCGCACCAGGCTGGCCTTTGTTTTACTTATGAAAAAAATCAACATTTTGTATTTTATTTTATAATTATGTTAGTAAAATAAAAATAGCTATTTGTGGAAGTACTCTTTTGAACATTAATTTTATCAGTTTCAATGTATTTTACATGTTAAAAATATATATAAGTGAGTTGAATTTCGTAGAAGAGGAACTCCTGTAGAAAAAAGAAGAGGATGTCCTAGTGAAACAATATAAGAATGACATTGGGTTTGGGAGGTTTGGACCTTAAACGATATTAGGGGTATTCATGATGTTTTATTAAATGTAAAATGTTTTACCATGTTAAATGTTATAAGTATAGGATTGTGAGCAGCACTATTTAAAGTCATATTAAATGTTAAATGCATAAGATCTCCTTGCGGATTTTCTAAGCAACTTGTTTAGTAACCTTTCCTTCCAAAACTTCATGTTGTTGTTTACTTCTAAGTTTTGATTACAGTAATTATTTACAACATGCCTAAAATAAGTGAAAAGTAGAAGTGTAGAAGTTTGGCTACTGATTGTCTTTTTTAAAAAGTCCAAAGCACAAAACAAAAGAAAAACTATGAGTAAGTAACCTAACACGACAACAAATAAAACGGTGACAAGATCAGCTGGTCTGTTTCGTGACGATATTCTCCATTTAACAGACCTCTTAACAGACTCTCAGCCATGTTACATGTCATATCGTTTTAACATGGTAAAAGAAGGAAATAATTTTCCATTTAACCTAAGTGTTTCCATTTAACACGCTTTAACATGTTAAACTAAAGATCATGAATACCCCTATTAGAGGTTCACAGTTGGTGTTAATGTAATGCAAAAAAAGGCCGACTTATCTGTAAGATCCAATCGAAAAAGAGAAGAAAAGGGCCGGGGAGATAGATAGTTAATCTGACTCGAGGCTGAGGGAGTTGAGTTGCCTTAGGAACTCACGTCTGCAAGAGTGCCGGTTTGATTAGGGCCCGGTTAGAATGACTTTTGATTCTTTTTGGTCCCACGAAATGAATACTGGAGTCTCCTACTCTGGTTACCTCAAGGCTAGAGGGTAGAGAATTTATCGTTTAAAAAGACGTGAAGCCATTGAAATGGTGCCGTAGAAGCCTTCCAAAGAACAAAATCTCTCATTGGATGTACTATCTTGACGTCTGGATGGAAATAAGGCGTGATTATTCGACACCACTGTATTCATGCATTACCTTGATGCCGAAAGAGGAAGTTGTGTTATAAATCTCAAAATGATCATCCAGCAACAACTTGATGTGATTGCATAACAGCAACTTCGCTAATGTATATATATTTTTAAAAAGATTTTCCCCTTACCAGTACAATGACATCATTAAATTTACATCCAAATTTGTTATAGTCACCTAAAACAATCTACTTACGTTCAGTATAAAACTTATACATACATAATCAAGAGATATTTGGAAGGAGCTTTAAAAAAAACACACAACATTAATGAATCCTGAATTGTTAATACGGGTTGAGCATTAGATTAACGAACCGAATGGACTCGACTTTTAAAAACGTGATAAATAAAAAGAGAGTGTTAATATATTTTCAAATTCACTGTTTGTGAGGTTTAGTGTTAGATTAACATAGTGAACCAATATTTGTGATAAATTTTATTACCACATATTTTACATGAATATTGACCGTAATAGTTTATTTTAATTCACAAAATTATTAAACTATGTTGTCAGAGATTCAACAAAAATTAAGTGAAGCTTTTTTGAAAATGATAATATTTTTCCCAAATAAAAGTATATTCAATTACTTTTAAATTAAAAATTGTTTTCGTATTTCAAATATAAAATTCTTTTATAATAAGTTGTAAACGAAACGTAGAAAATATAGTTATTTTGTATAATTCATCAACAAATGAAATTATATTTTGAGAATAAGTCCCCCCCCCTCTCTTCATCATAAGTCTAGTCCAATATCGGATATTTTCCTATTCACTGAAAACATTCATTTTCAGATGTGAATTATTTTATGAAATTGAATTTTCCTTGTTATTAACATTAAGTGATGACTCATATTAGATTATTTTCGAATGATATGAAAGTATAAACCTAATAGGTTCAAGAAAGGAAAATAGAGGCCATATTGGTTGATGAAATATTCTACCTGTTGACAGTATGGTTGGGGTATCGTTCTGTTTCTATTAGGAATATTACTCTTCAGCATCAGTTACGAAAATTTTTACATTTAAAGAACATCGAACACAAAGTGAGTTTTTACATTTGTTTAAGTATTTTATCTATTTGTATCCGTTCTGTTCGTAACTTCTTACACTTAGTTTATACTCGTTATGTTCTTCTCTATATTGTTTATCACTATACTCAAGTGCTTGAATATTAATTTTATATCACACCAGATCAAAATTTTTTAAGCACTTTGGGCTTCTATAAATAATGAAAAATCCTAGAAGAAATACAACCTCAAAAACTTTTCTTTCATCAGTAAATTTTATTAAACTTTTCTAATTAACCAGGTATTATTTGTTGTTTTCCTAAATGTTTTATTATTATTACTTAATAAACAGTTTCATTTTTAAAGTTTATTTTTAGTCATGTTGTATCTGGTTAAATCCATATGAGTGACATTAATGATGGGTCATGAATGTAGGTGACTAAATTTATTAAATATTTAATAAATGACATTATTTTTGTTTAATATATATTTTTTTTTACAATTTAATAAGAAAAGGTCAAAGAAACAAACTAATATATTCTCATCAGAAAAATTCCTATTCAGATATATTTTATAAAATTATCTATTACAATATAGTTCAATAATACATTTCAGTTTTTTTATAGTTCAAATTTATATACTTACTACTCTGGCACATTATATTCATTTTCATTTTTTGTTTTCGATTTTCAGATGAAACTTTTTCTGCTATTGCTATTCTCTACTTTATGTGCATCCCATTTTTGTCCTCCAAGGCATTACTGGAGTAAATCTCATAGTAAATGTTTGGAATGTGAACAGTGCCATGTCACCCTCATTCCATGTACAGCGAAGATGAATTCAATTTGTGCAAATATCCATGAAAAAAATCATCACTTTCAAAAGTATCGTATTCAATTTTTTGATGATGGGAATGAAGATGAGTTTGACAAACAACTAGATTCTAAAGGGTTCGTACATAAAGATGAACTGTATCTTCCACATGAAAAGGAACATTATAAAAAAAATATGAAACATCCCAAATCCAAAAATGAAGGAAAACATCATCATAAATTGAAGAAACATTTTGAATTTAAAGATGATATAATTAATGACGATTTCAATTATGACTCTTATTTGGATTATGACAGTTACGAAAAACCAAAAAAGCATAAGAAACATTTTGAATTCAATAAAAATGACAAAAAACATGATGATTTTCTTTTGAATGATGAATTTGAAAATGAAAAACATCACTCCAGCAGTAAAGGTTTCAAAAAGGATAATCACAAAGTATCCAATTACAAAAAAGTTAATAGTGATGAAGAAAGACTAGAAGAGTGGTTAATTCTTTCTAAAAAACAATTGAAGCTTCGGAAAGATGATTTATTGAAGACTTTAAAAGAAGAAAGTGGTGAGAATGCCTTTGACAAAAAAAGTATTCGTTTAAATTCGCCTGTTTATGCATCAGAAAAACTTGATGTAGATGACAAACAGCTTAGGAAGATGGAAAAACATCTTAATAGTGGAGATGATATCAATATGCTAAAAGAACTGAGTAAAGATGGTAAAGAATTTGAATCTTTGATGGTAAAGGATACAGAGAGTTACAGACCAGCAAAACCTGCTCATAGACTATTTCTTGGAGAACCATCCACGGTTTCAGAAATTATTGGTCAGGTAATAATTTATGTTATATTTTTTTTACTAAACAGAAATTAATCTCTAAAGAGTGTAAATAGCCATTCTATAATCTAAATCCATTACAACTTGACTTATTTTTACCATTGCTATGCAATGGTATAACGATATGAATCTAACTATTTATGAATTTAAGAAATTTAGTGCTTTAATAGTAACTATACCTTTAAAAAAAATCTGTTATTTAAATATTTTGTTGTAAAATTCTATTGACCTCCAGAATATAAGTACTGAAACTATGCAACTAGTAGTTCCCTTGTAAACTGAAAATATTTTTAGTTCATTCAATTTATGTTAAAAATATCATTGCTACCAAAATACAACTAAATGTAAAACTCTGTTATTAAACTTTTTGTACCATATCGGTTATAAGTAGCACCCTACTATGGTAAAGGGGACAAAATGAGAAAGAAGCCAAGGATTATACAAACCATAACCTACATATTCCATTGTTTTGGGTCCCGAAATAGTTTTGTTTAATTTTATACACTCGCTTGTCCCCAAGTTCAAAATTTGATATTTAAAATTTAAATCCATTGTCTGCCACGTCTAGTTTCTCACTTGATAGCATTATAATTATATTTGAGGCATTGAGAACTTGAATGGACTATCTCATATTTTTGTGCATGTTGAGTTTGAAGTGTCATAGCATTGTATGGCATGCCATCTGTTAGTTTTATAAAGAATTCTTAATTTATTATTATTATTTTTTTTTTAGTTCATATTGATAATAAATAATAACTCATTTACTTTATATTTTGGGGAGATAAAATGTAATAAAAAAATATTCAAAATGGTATCAGGGATGATATGTATTCAAGGAAAGTGGTATATTTAAACTAAGGGTTGGGAATGAAAACAAAGATTATTGGGAATCAAACCAGAAGTATAACCATGGTAAATGGTTCATAGAATTAAAAATCGTGAATACTAACCTTATTGGATAAGTTTAAGCTGAAAAAAAAAATGAAAAGGTACGTTTTAATTTCAAAGATTCATAATATTATTTTTCTGGTATTATAATGCAATTTTTCTATTTAGTACCTAATTCAAACGCACTTGTTTCTTTTTGAGGTATATATATATATATTAAATTTGAACAATGATTAGTTCTTGTTTGGAGTTTTATGTACTCCTCCATATTTTTTCTATGAAAATTATCCCTAACTTATTTCGTGATCAATCTAAATTTGAGTAAACATGGTATTTGTAATCTAGAGATATTTCAAAAAGGACAAACATGATCTCAGGGGTCTGCTTGTAAGTTTATGTATATAATTATAGTCAAACTTTTTTCAGGTGAAAGACCCACAGGAAACACTAAGAGATGAAATGGGAAAAAATGTTCTATATGAAAAACCTCAAATCAATGTTATTCCATTTGTTCCATCTAAGGAAACCCAACCCGGAGGTATATGCTTTCTAATTTATTTGTTTTCATTAACAACCTTATTTTTATTTATGTTCTGTATCTCATTAACATTTGCGTATAATGAAAAAATATTGAATAATCACTAAATTTTGAAGTAGCAAATCAGTAAAAGAACAGTATATGTATTTTAGTGTCTAATTTCCTCCCCTCTTGCCACAGCTCATCTTCTGATCTCTTTCTTTACTTGGCCTGTTGTGAAATAAAAATTTTAAATGTTTTTGGTGTATTAATTTTTTATTTCTGTATTGAATGTGGATGTGCTTCTCTTGCTTCCCCTTGAGATTAGATAGAAACGAGGTCAAGGTTTTAGGCTGTTTTACTCAAGGGCAGCAGTACTGTATTATTGGCAAGTTACATAGGCTAAGGTTGGTGGGTTGTTTTGATGTTTAATGTGCAAATCATCTTGGTCTTCTGTGCCCAATCCAATTCACCACAAAAAAAAAAAAAAAAAATAGAAAAAGAAATAAATAAGTAAAAAATAATTTAAGTTAATAATAAAAATTATGAATTTTTTTTTCATTGATCTAATGAATTAGAAAAATGTTATTATTAATAGATTATCATTTCTGTTTGAGTTGAGTTAAATTAGTAAGGAAAGATATTACACTATGGCCATTGAAATACTTGGTGATGTATCTATTTTGTTAAATTTGCAGCTGTAGAATGAACATTGTTGGAAGGACTATTATCATGGTGTCAATGCAATGTTGACATCTTGGTGGTACATCTTTAATGATTAGGTGAAGGTGATTTAGTATCAAGTCCTGAATCAGGCAAGGGCCACTTCTTCTCTGCTTGGAGGACTCTTGTCCTACATACCTGCTATTCTTTGTAGATATTCTTTCCAGTAGACGTGCGAGTTCCGATGGTGTTAGTAGAACTGCACCACAACCTGGGAGAAAGTGCCCCTTTTGTATATAACCTAAGAAACAATGTCAATTTCATGAAATCTATCAAATTCAAAAAATTTGTATTTTATCTTGATTGTTGGAAAAAGGTAAAAACATACAAACAAAGTCTTTTATTTTAATCTCATGTTGGATCATGAGATACAATAATGAGCCCTATTGGATGTAGTCTCGTAGAAGTTTGTTTAGTTATTAATGTATGTTACTGGAAATAAACTAGATTAGACATAAATATTGAGTTACACTAAATGGATTTGATTCTATGCCTTCAGAAGAGTTGTATTGTGGTGCATAAATGAATTGTAAGACATATCAAGATACTTTAAATGTTAAATTGGAATTATTCAAAATTATTGAAACATAATTTGGGTGTTAGAAAATTGTTGGCTGTATTTTAGTTTCTTTTACTATGTCCTACAAGATGTAAACTAATAGTACTAGTAATAGCAATTAAAGAAGTGTTTAATTCTAAGTTTTCTTACATTGATATGACCTATATTAAGAGATTTATCAGATCATTGATGGTGGTAATTTTCTAGGCTATACAAAGAATACTGCCATATCAAAATAATTTTTCTTTGTGTTTAGGTGATGTTGTGTCTCAGCCATTCACTGCTGCTGAAACTCTCGTTTGGGACTGGCAAGCTGTTGCAGTGGTCTCAGCTGCAGCATCATGTCTTGTATTTTTTACCGTAGTAGCAATTTACTTTGTTATTAATGCAAGGCAATGGAAGAAGATAAATAAGAATTATAACAAAGGTAATTATTTTTTAGGTATAAGTATAAAAATATTCCTAACTAAATTAAAATTGATAACAATTTCTAAGTTGCTATTATTTATTCATCAATGATTATATTGATTTTGATTCAATGATTATTTGATCAATGATTATAGTGATTTAATGATTTATTTGATCAATGATTTATATTGATTATTTGATCAATGATTATATTGATTCAATGATTTATTTGATCAATGATTATATTGATTTTGATCTGATGTTGCTATTATTTATTCAATGACAAAAATATTTTGTATAGGATACAACTGATTATGTTTCATTTTATATTCCCTTGCTACAAGGTGCTTGTATATTCGCATATTCTCAGGGTTACTAGTGTATGAAGGTAGATAGGAATGAGATATTGACTAAGATTGATGGAAGTAACCAAAAGGACACCAGTTTTTCAACGTTACCACAAAGCTAGAGGGAACCAGTCTCCAGACATTGTTAAGGGAAGGGTTATTTTTGAAGGGGGCACCTGGTCTCCTGATCTAGCAGGTAACAAGTATGTGGTGATCAGTCCTCAAAACTTGTGGTTACAAGGAAAGGAATGTGGAAGTAACAACTTCAAAAATACTTGTCAACCTGATAGAGACATCCTGGTAGAGCCCAGAAAGAACTAACAGGGAGCCTGACTCCTTGTCTTGAGAGAAGAATATTATATAGTCACAGTAATCCATTAAGGTCAAGAAGTATTCAAGTAGTGAATTTATTTAGGAACTCAATTTAACATTATTATCTGAGAATCATCACATCAAAAGTAAGCAGATGGGTACTAACCAGAAGCATAGGTTTGTATAAATGTGGAACTCAGCCACCACCAAAAAAGAAGTGAAATGATAAAAAAGCCTAATTCAGAATCAGATTATTTTCTTTTGTGTGTTAAATTCAATTAAATTATTAAATTAAATTTACTCTAACACCAAACAGAAGTGAGAAGAGCCTGAAGATGAACAAATGAGATCCACAATACACATCTCACAGTGAACTTCAATCATCACATACATCCATTCTACTCACCAGTTCATCTTCCAAGTTAAAACATAAATTTCATCTAGTCAATTGTCAAAGTTTTATTAATGGCGACTAAGCAAAATTGTTACCTATTTGGCACTACCCCTGTATTCGTTTATTTTTTACTGTCTTGTAAAGAATTAGAGGCTTCATTTTTATTTATAATGCTTAATTCATTTTAACCACTTCATATACAGTCCTTATCACTCATTTTACCAGCAATAGCAATCTTTAAATAAATTCTGATTATATCTCCGTTGATATGGATTATCATAATTTATTTTGGCTCATCCAGGAGGTCTCTATGAATTACTTTTATTTATAATACATACAAAAGTTTGGTTTTAACAGAGTTACGAAGGTGTATATAGATTTATACAGGTTTGTAAATGAATTAATGACATCTTATTATCTGGTCTTGGTTGCAAAGTTAGGACTCGATGAGTTCCCTTGGGGCTGGTGTGCTGAGTGTGATTTTATTAGTTTTCATTAGAGTTTATGTACTGTTACATGTTCGAGGACAATGACATGACAACTTTGACTGAAAATCATATTAGATTTAAATGTAAATGAAAATAAAATATTAATGTACATGTATACTTTGTTCTAGAAATTGAAGAAATGTCTACAAGAATAGCTCTGATGCATCCTACAATGGATTCTGCTAATTCTGATTCACATACGACAAGCCTTTACTTAGAAAACATCACCGGTAAGTTTTGTCTTATTTATTAATTGTTCAAAAATATTGAATCTTCAACACTTACGTTATTTATTGGTACAATGCATTTTGCTGAACTAATGAAAACATAGAAATTTCAAATTAGCGAAATAATTGCTGTGACTGAAAGTGAAAAAAGCCTACAAGTTAACTTCACAATAATTAGCAAGTATTTTTACATTTTTTAAAGATAGTAAACTTACCAATAGTGGATCAGCCTTGGGTTTTTTTGGATGGCCCTCCTCTCGTATACCCCGCCTATATGTCCTCTTTATGTACTAAATGTACCCTCAAAAATCTGATATTTGAGCATGATCTTGATTATATAATTTCCTTCCACAACAGTTGGTATAAAACCAGTACTTCCTTACCAAGTACAAGACTCTCATGAAGCTGTTGTGGTACAGGTTATAAAGAGAAAAAATCAACTTATTAGCATTTTCTATGCTATTTTTTTCTCAAAGGGATACATTATATATCATTTTAATTATAATGATACTCTTCACTTGTTATCATTTTTGAATCCCTTCCTTTAAAATTAGCCTATTTCATCAGATCTACTGAATTTAATGCCATCTATGTCCATCTTCTGTCCCTATGCATTCTTTTATGTCCCTGTTTGATTTTTGTATAATTTTTTTTCTCCTTTTCTTTTCTTACAAAATGGCTTGTTAAGGATGCAAAATCACAAACCCAAGGCATCAGAATAAATAGTTATAACTTCAGAACAATTAATTCTGTTTTGTCAGAGTAATGATGAATTAGTCTAAGAAATATTTTATCCTAATCCCATGCTATTTGTTTAAAATGGCTTCCTTGAGTGAAGAATTGAGAGATTTGAACGGAAAGTCCAGGAGCGATCTGAGATCAGAGCCTTAACACATGGAGTAAAAAACTATCCATGAACTGCTTGCAGAGACTGGTCAGTCAATATCTTATGATATGAAAGCAAGGAGATAAAAATAGGTGGGACATGTGGCTCGAAGCAATCCATCAGGATCACTACACTTCTACACTACAATGAATACCAGTAAAGTAGGCAAGAGACCACGTGAGAGGCCAAAAACCAGATGGATAGACAAAATCAACAAAGATGTGAAAGAGCCACATGTAGTAAACTGCAAAGTAGTAGCCAAAGATTGGCAGGTTTGGAGAAGGCTGATTTGGGCAGCCAGATCATCAAGGTCTGTAGAGCCAACTGAAAACATTTTTTTTTCTAATTTTGTGTTTTTTGTGTTGATCTCGAAACAAGGATTATTACAAAATAAATCCTGCATAAAACCTTTATGATATAAATTTTAAATGTATTTAAAGCCCTTATGATTTTATTACTGGAGCTTTTACTTTTTTAAAATTAAAATTACCAATTATTTTAATGCTTTTTATTTTACAGCTCATGGAAAAGAAGATGACTTAAAACAGAGGGAGCAAATAAAATGAACATATGAAATTTTTAAATGATTAATTAATTTTAATACTGCCATTAAGTACTGTTTTACTAGTTATTTTAATAAAATATGATGTATAATATTTCTTCATTTTATGAAGTGTGATCACTTGTCTTGTGGAATTGTATATATGTATAAATTTGAATATTGAAAAAAATAGACGTATGCTATGTTTAATTGTTTCCCTATTTGTCAATTTACATCCTAACAACTAAGTATTTTTATAAATAAAAAGTATTATTTCTATTTTTAGTTAATATTTTATTCCTTATAATTAAGGCTGGTATTGTAATATTAACCTAATTTTACTATTTTGGTCATTTTTACTCCTACTAATTTGTAATATTTTGTTGTGTATAATCTTCTTTGTTAAATTGCTATTTAAAGAATCCACGAAGTGAAACTATTTGGCACCATTATATTTTATGTGAATGTAACACTTAGCATTAAACTAAAAAAGGTTTGGGTAAATAAAAATCAATTCGGCAAATAGTATCTTTAAAAATGTTATTCAAGAATTGTGCCATGACACAGCTTAATCTCTTTCCTTTTTTAGAGACATATCAAACTAAATATTAAGGTAACAAATGTAATTGATAGTATTATAACTACCTTTTTAGGTTAGTTTTCTGGTATTATCCAAGTTTTTTTTGTAAAATATATACGTACATATTATTCTATATGTATGTATGCAAGTACTTTATTTCATTATATTTATTTATATTTGTTGTTTATTTATTTTTATTTTAGTTATGTGCTCCACTCTTTGTTTATATCATGTTTTAGTTTATGTGCTCTCTCTAATTTCTTAGGCATGAGAAATCCGTTCTCTTATATTTCATTTTACTAAACACTAAAACTATGTATTCATAACTATATACGTTCATGTGAATTTACAAATCATGACATGGTGCTTCTTGTATTATGAAAATAAAGTCCTTAAATATTTGTAGGTGTTATCATATAAGGAAAAGATTTCATATATATAAAGATTATTTATATATAAATACAAACACATATCTTATAATTATATGGATTAATTTTTAAATGTAATAAGTGTATAGATTAAAATTTTATCTTTCAACAGTTTAGTTTATTAAATGTTAAGAATAACAATTGATATTTGTATTAAAAATGTATATTTTTCGTATTGATTTTCTTTTTTTTTTTTTTCTTTAACTGTACTATAACATTTGCTGATGATTCGGCAATTCTAACATCCATCAAAGAAGCTACTGAGACTTTTCAACTTATCCAAGAGCTCATGGGTAACATCGCAAGCTGCACCAAACGATGACAATAATGGTGAATCTAAGAGCCTATAAGTTATATTTACCCTCAAACACGACTCTTGTCCTCAAGTGTTTTATAATGACATTGCAATACCAAATTCTGACATAGTACCCTATTGAGGCTTTAAGAAACATTCAAAATGATCACTCACAATAAGCTGACTATTTATAAAATGCTAAGTAAACCATTTTGGACCTACAGAATTGAGTTATGGGGAACAGCAAAAAAGTCAAATATCAGAAAAATTCAAATGTTTCAATCTAAAGTACTCATAAAAATTGTTGACACCCCTTTTTATACTTCTAACCAAATATTACACTCTGATCTTGAAATTTATTTCATCACCAAGACTGACACAGACTGTTTTAATAGTTTCCACCTTAGACTGACTCTAATTTCCAACCCTTTGACTTAGAGAATATCTGCTTCTACTTACAATCTTGTCAGAAGACTTGGTGCAGCCCAAGAGACTTCAGCACTGATATAATTAATTTTTTTAAATTCATTCCGAAGTATATATATTTTTCTCACCCATGCTATCACATTTGATCAAATTGATTGAAAGCAGAGAGTAAATTCCAAAATGGCTAAAATAATTATATATTTAAAATAAATAAATAAAACTTCAATAGTTCTCTTTGCTACCTCATTATTTTGATGTCATACATAAAAAAAAGAAATATCTATTTCTGTTATAAAAAAAACTTTAATCTAAGTGGTTGCATCTTTCACATCAACATGAAGGTTTTACCTTAGTAAATCACAGAGGAATAGAATATTAAATATAATTTTTTTTTTTTTTTTTATAGATATTACAATCTGCCACACAATTGTGGGCAATAGGTAATAGTGATGAATGATCTCATACATACTAAAATTAAAATAATAAAAAATTAAATAAATAAAAAAAACTTAAATATATACAAACAAAAGAAAATATAAAATTAAAGAAGTTGTTAGTACTGTTTACAAAATATATGGTATTCCACTGACACTTTTCAATTGCTGTGTATGTATGCTCCTTGCTACAGCATTCTAATCTTCAATATTAGTACTAGAAACATTTTTTTTTTATTTACAAGTCAAGGCAGTTTAATAATGTTTGAAATTATCTTTCTTTGGACTGTTCCAATACATAGTTTTCAAGTTATTAGATGGAAACATAAGCAAAAGATTTTTAACAAACAGGAGTATTAAGTTCAAGCAAACAGGTTATAGACTTTTCTCATCCTTTTGGATCCACCGACTTAACCGAAGTTAAGATTTTCTGGTTGGATTTGAACCAGTGTCACTTCTCTCACTACCATTCTGGGATCCTTTCTTAGTACACTTCTTCATTCACAACTTCATCGATGGCTATATTATGATATTTATGAGACTTCCTTTACTACACAAGTATTTATTTTTTTTTTAAAGTAAAAATACTGTTTATTCAACTATTCCTCTATTCATCCACTGGAAGGTATGCTATGTAGGTGAGCTCTAATATTAAATTTTGTATATTAATTATTTGCCCTTCGATCATAGTCTAAGCTAGTGCAAGAAAAAGTGTCTAACTTGTGGATACATACTACACCCATCCTTACCGACAAAAATATTCCTCAACAAAACCTTGATCTGTTAGGAAATAAAAATACTAATCTTTTTCTAGATCAATTATTCTATATCTAAAGACCCATCTACAGCTACAGATGGGTAAAATCCATTTCACTGATCTTATTTAGGCATCTCATAAACTGCAGGATGATATTAATAGAATTTGTCACTGGGATGACAGAAACGAGTTGCAGAGGAATGCAGAAAAAAGCAAAGCTATTCTCATCAGCTTCAAACCCTTCTTAAGTTCCCATCATTATAATTCTTAACTTTTTCCTTAGAATAATTCTGTTCCACTTCATAGCTCTGTTAAAAACCTCTTATTCATCTAAGACCAACACCAAACCATCTAAGACCAATTGGACATTCTACTAACTACCTGTTCTGGTGGTGTAGTGGAAAGTGGGTCGTGCATCAGTGTTTTATGTTATTGATGCAATAATCTTAAAGAGCAGGGTGCCCTAAATTGAAAAGCATCTGTAGAGACATTATGATTGCCTGGACAGGTATTGTTATTAAATGTGCTCAGTCGTCTCGAGGGTCATTTTTAGGGCCGCAAATATCCGGTGACGATGTTTATTTATAAAGGATTGGGTACAAGAAGATAGGCGTCCTCCGCAGTAACCGAAACCTCTAACCAAAACAGAGGAAGTGGTTAACTAAGGCCTGCAGGAATGTATCTCAGGAAAATTTCCAGATTTTAGTAGAAGGGGTACTTATCGACCTTATCCTACCAGAAGATTGCAACAGTTAAAAGAGAGAAGGCTTTCAGAGAGCCTACAGATAAAAATTATGGACGGACTTAACAAGTGGAAACAGATAAATCAGGAACAAACCATTGAAGAATGGAACCGAAGACCATACGAAAATACTTTTCTATCTTCCAGTTCCGATTAGAAGCCTAATGTATTGTATATTCTCGAAATACTGGATTTCGAAAGTCCTTAGGGAACATGGGGCCTTTCAGGTCAAACTGCAAAGCTTTAGTAAAGATGATCTATTAAGTTAATCTTTAGTAAACATTCTAAACCGTCGAAACCTGTGTGGTCAAAAGGAAATAAATAAATAAACAATAGGACGTGCTTGCTATATTGTAGGCGCCGGACACCAGTTTAGAAATGTATTTAAAGTTTGCCCCATGGTGTTTCCCAAATTCCTTCTAGTTCAACCGATTCATTCTACATGGATCGCCAGACCGTCACAAAGGCACCATAATATTGCATTGTTATTGGGTTTACATTCATCGGCTAGTGGGAAGAGACAACTACTAGCATACGATTGACAACACTTAAACTAAATAAAAGTGTTAAATGAATACTTAAATTATCGTTATTCTTAAGATCACATGACCTGAAAGATCTATATAAATAATATCCCTTATCGGACATGTGGTGATATGTAATTAGTAGTAAGTTATCTTTATGGGCATGCTTAATGTCTTTAGTTGTTTCCCGTTTCAAAAATAAATAAAACAATAAGTATGAAAAATAAAAAAGTAAAAGTGAATCGAAATATGAAGTTAAGGAGGAAAAGCTTTTGCAGAACTTTGAGAAATTTTGTCTTTGCTCCATAATAGTACTGTTCCATATAAAGAGGCAGTAAAAAACAATTCCTCATGGCAGTCAAAGAAGAAGAAGTAAATATTTTTTAAAAACTAGTGAATATAAGTAATAACTCTTTGATAGAATAATATTTTAGAAAAAAAAACTATATTTTGATTTCCTATTCACAAATAACAGGTTATGTTTTAATCAACAACAGCAAAAGGTTGAGTTTAATTTCACCCTAGTCCAACAGCTTTATCGAGTATTTTAGTGAAGCTATTGGCATACTTTTCAAATATTTAAATTTAACCTAAGCTTATTTAGATAGGAAAAAAGTATTGATTCATAAAATGAGAGTGATAATGGGTAATTTTTTTTTAGATTAGAAACGTTACTTTATGGGTACCTTTAGAAGGAGAAACAGGTAGATGATGGGGCTGTTACACAAGTATTCTTTTCTTTAGTTGTAACAAATGGATCGGCGATAATGCAGCTTTTACCTTGTGTATATTAACTGACAGACTCAATAAGTCACCGATATAGGAGTCATTCCACCAAATAGGTCCATTTCAACTCCATCTATTGGTATTCATGTAAACTGTTTTGAAAATTATGTAAGTTCTATGTTGTTTTGCATACCAAACTGTAAACTCCTGTGGAACTTAGTAAATTGTGGGACCCGGTGGGTCTTTAGGGTGAAGGTGGCTCTGTTCTTCAGGTCATCAACATGAGTTCAAGAGAATTGCCTTTTAAGCGATATGAATCATTTTTTAGGCTCTACAACGAAACTAAATTAAATAAAAATATGAACTAAACTGTGGGTGGGTTCGTGTATTTCTTTGTATTACACAAGATAGGGAATAAACTCAGTCATCTTCTAAACACACTAAAAATGGAGGACGTAATAGGGTTCCACAATGTTTTGAGGATGAATAAATACCTGTTGATTTAGAGATCATCAATTGAATTTAAGGGGGTTCTACTAGCCGACATTTTTAACAATAGAAGGAAGAAGAGGTTGAGAGTAAACATGCGGTAGATTCAGATCCACACTAAGAATATTGCGCACATTGGATACGAGATCCCTTTTCGGATGGTCTTAAAAAGCCCTGAAAATCTTATAAAATACCATGTGCTAATTTCTTTGAATGAATGCCGCTGAGAATCACTACCCATCCAAGGATAAATATTTTATTTATAAAGAAAATAAAATTTAAAAAATCAGCCAGATAAAAGTAAGACGCAACTTCAACGATGTATAATTCAGTTCAAGGTGATTCAAAATAATAGCAATAAGATCAGGGGATTGATAAAGTTTCGTTATTTAGATCCCGGGTGACATATACTTTCGTCGAACGCTCTGCTACTCGATTGACTGAATCGAGAGATTAGCTAGTGTTATAGATAGTTTAAAAGTGCGCAAAGAAAAGTTTAAAATCATCGATGTCAGTAGTATCATCATTATTAATCTACCTCTTTATGCTACCTACAGTTAATTGGGTTAAATTTAAGCAACGTCACACGGCTGTGTTAATTTTTAGTATTAATTTGGTATTTGAACAATAGAAAAATATTTTTAATTTTAAGATAATTAGTAATGGGGTTTAGTTTTTAGTTTTTTCTAAAATAAGACTAGGAATGCGGTTAGAAAAAGGAACCACATATCAAAACCAGAATTTGAGATGATATTGAATCTACAAGGTTATAGTCCGCAGCTCTTCAGAACAGTCTTGGACCTAGCAATAAGGGAAGCTAAACTACGAATAAGGCAGTTGCAGTTAGGACACCAAGACCTATATTCCACAAGATTCTCCATATTAGCATTCGCTGGTGACTTTGCCTTCCTAATGTATACATAAATATTCTGCAATTAGAAATAACCTTTATAAGTATGGAACTCAAGCTTGAGAAGACCAAATGATTGTAGAAGAGAGTAGAGGTAAAGAAGAGAATACTGATGGTTATAGAAGATAATTTAGAGCAGGTGAATAATTTAAAATATTAAGGTGTTCATCCCAACAACAACGGTTACATTGATGAGAAAGTGACTCAGAAACTCAGTCTAAAGTTGAGTGACAGACTCGGGGAATATTCATTGGCTCCTGAGGGATTATCTGAGTAAAAGTGAGGTGACGAAGAAAAGTAAAATACCCATCTAAGAATCAATGTTTCTCTCTATTATTTCCCGATTTTGACAGAATCGTGGACACTTAATTCAAAATACAAGAGCACAATGTAATCCATAGAGATGCGGTAGGTTGAAAGAATGATCTGACGAGATAGGATCCAGGACGCCAAAATACAAGCTAGACTCAGAGTTCTACCGGTCGAGACCCTCCAAGAGGATAACATGCTAAGGTGGTTCAAAACCTACTTAGGATGGTGATATAATGAAATAAGGAATACCGTAAACTAGGCTTTATTAAACACATGGTACATATGACAAGAATAATTAAGATTATAACCTTAACCTCAGCAAACATATGTTTTAACAACAAGTGGTATATCACATACGTATCACTGGTATATGAATATCAATGGTATGTGAATATACTGATATCCATCAGTGGTATATGAATATATTTAATGTATATAAATATTTGTATATCATTCAGTTTCCCTTCCCACTAAAAAATAATTATATATACTTTAAGTAGAATAATTTTTTAGGTTTGAAAGAGGTTTCCAAATTATTGAGGTCCTTCTTTGGGGCTGCGGACATTGACACTTCTGTGCTAAGTTTTGTACATTTCCCTCTACTTCCTCCATCTCTATTTCGCTCTTTCCCAGTGGGGTGTTGTTTGTAGAAGCAGTATCTAGTGCACGACTAGGGCTTGGTAATACCTGCGTTTCAAGGATATTTACAATATCTCCCTCTTTCGGTGCTTCCAAGACTGAGTCTAGAGGTGCCAGGTCGGATAGATACTGTCGTCTCTCTCCTATCTGGCAGTCTTATAAAATATTAAGGAGGATTCACTTCAAGAAGTTCCACTTCTTCTACGAAGGGGTCATATTTTGAGTGCCTCACTGTTTTCTTCTATAAGACAGACCCGGGGTTTAATAGTCCAAGAAAGTGTTGTCGCTCCATTATATGACCTTCGTGGATTTGAAGAATTTCTCGTGCGGTGTTGCATTAATTGCAGTACAAAATAGAGATCTTAGAGAGTGTAGAGCTTCATTTAGGACATTTTCCCATCATGCTGAATCGAGACCCTGAATCTTTAAGGCCAAATCTATTGTCTTCCAGATGATACCCCCATGTATCTTTCTGCCTCTCCATTACCTTGCGGATTGTAGGGTGTTCTGCTCGAAGAGATTCCCAATTCAAACAGAAAAGATCTTAGTTCTGCCAAAATGAGGCTTGAGCCCTGATCATAATGAATGAACGCTGGAACACCGAACATTGAGAAGAAATCCAGAAGCTTAGATATGACTGTTACAGCAGACACATCAGATCAGATAAAGGCAAATGGAAATCGAGGGAATTCCTCTATAATACCCAGTTGATATTGGTTCCGCGTTACAGTGGGTAATGGCCCCTTAAAATCAATGTTGAGTCTTACGAATGCCTGTGTAGATTTGATCTGTCACCCTTGGTTTAATTTGAGCGCACACACTACATGACGTTATGATCTGCCTCATTTCTTCAAGGGAGAATGGTAGATTTTTACTCCGTACCCAATGATAAAAATCTTGTATCTCCAAGGTGACATATACCTTCTATCGAAGATGTCAGTTCAGTTATGTTCCCTCCAATGGAAGAACAAACCTTAGAAAGAGCATCAGCCGCTTTGTTATCTTCACCTGGACGGTAAGCACTTACAAAACTAATCGCTACCTCATAATTTTTTCATTCTTAATTTTGACTGCATTCTCATTGTGGAACATGAAGGAGACAGCTTTATGATCCCTAACCAGAAGGAAACCGAGAAGATAGTGTTGTGAGATGGCAACACTGAGGGAGGGATAGATGGAGTTGTTGTGGATCGACAACTGTCAATATGTATGAGCTTGTGAAAGGTGTTTTTTTTTTCTTTTGTGCGTTTTATTGACTGAGAATAAATTTTTATTTCTTACCGTGTTGTCAAAGACTCTTTATTTGATGTGATACCAGAAAAGTGGCTAGAAGATGCATCGGGTTTCGCTCTAGGAGCAGTTCTCTCACAAAATGATCGTCCAATCGCGTTCTTTTCTTACTCTTTGTCAAAATCTCAAAAACAACACTCATCCATTGAAAAAAAAGCCTGTGCTATTATTGAAGCTTTAAAGAAGTGGAGGCACTTGTAAGGGGCTAATAGCTTTAAATTACAAAATACTAGAGAGGAAGGGTGAACAATGCCTTTAGGAAACTCAAATATTTGCTCAATCACAGCCTACTTTAATACCTTGGAAAACTAATTTCAAATCAAAATATATTCACGATACAGCAAATAAATAGATTATTTCAATTAAACATTCGTAAACAGAAAAATAAGGTGATAAAAAACATTAATCATCTAGCAAACAATGTTTAATTGAAATAATCTACTTATTTCCTGTATCGTGAATATATTTTGATTTGAAATTAGTTTTCCAAGGTATTAAAGTAGGCTGTGATTGAGCAAATATTTGAGTTTCCTAAAGGCATTGTTCACCCTTCCTCTCTAGTATTTTGTAATTTAAAGCTATTAGCCCCTTACAAGTGCCTCCACTTCTTTAAAGCTTCAATAATAGCACTTCTTTTTCAATGGATGAGTGTTGTTTTTGAGATTTTGACAAAGAGTGAGAAAAGAACGCGATTGGACGATCATTTTGTGAGAGAACTGCTCCTAGAGCGAAACCCGACGCATCTGTTGCTACAGTCAAAGTATCAGAATGGTCAATAGAAGAAAGGGCGTTATTATGAATTTCCTGTTTTATTCCTTCAAAAATGCCAAAAGCTCAAAAAAATGGAAAACCACTTTGCATAAGAACCTGGATTTAAACTGCAAATTTATTTTTTGCACTTTTGGAATAAAGTGAGCAGGTGTGCGTGCAAACGTGCCAATAGCCCTACGTAAACAAGAATTTACTGCTATGGGAAAATTTCTTGAAGGTTCGTGCCAATACCTGGACTAGGACCTTTCCACCTCCGAAGTTTACATTTTTATGAGTGATGTTTGAGAATGTCATGGTTATTATGTCAATTATGATATCGCACTCAGATCGGGTTAAACGCGACGTCCTCGTAAAAATGATCTTGGAGAACCAAAGCTAAGCTCCTCTGCTTATTATTGGATTCGACTGAACGATGTTGAACAAGAATAGAATACAGATACCTGTTCCAATTTAGATGGCATTAAAGGGATCTAATACCTTCTGGCTTTTATTGATGAAGCTAGATGCGCTTCCTGTATCAATCAGAGCCTGTGCTTCGAGGTTATTGACATTGACCTGCACGACAGCTTTAGCAAGACATGGGAGCATTCATGCTACACAAATAGAATAATTTGACTTGTTCGGTTGAATTGACTAATTTTTAAAAATGTTTTTACCCAAAACCTTTTGAAAATCCCCTTTTTTACTACAATATCTGAACTCTGCGTCAGTCACTAGGCAGGTGATCCAATTATGCTTAAGAGCTCAGGAGAAGATATCATTTCTGACATATCACTGCGAAAGCGGTCTCAGATTCGCACCTTAGCCTTTCATCACTTTTTGGGTGATGAACTACTTTCATCAACGACTGCATTTACCTAGACTGCCTGGTAATAGACCCGAGACTATTCCTGAACCAGTTCCAGTGACCTTACTTGCTGATAAGCCTCTGTAAGAGTGTGAGTGTTGTTTCCTTTGTCTTGACGAATTTTGTGAAGAGAACAAACCATCTATAAAAGTGTCCCTATTGACTTAAGCAGTGATCACTTTAAAAGAACAATCCTTCGTAAGGCCTCAAAGTATATTTCTGTGGATCTTCAGACTCCTGACGTCGAGTTTTAAATTTATGCCGAACAAATATTTCACTTGCTGTTTTGACGGAAACGTTTTTCAGAGTCAATTGCTTCATTGTATGTACCGACTTCTCTAATGTATTCGTATACTGGTAGTGCGATGATAAAGTTGATTAATAGTTGAAGCTTACCTGAATCAATGGTTAAATTGGCCGATAATGTGAAATTTCGAAATGTTCTCAACCAGTGGTTACACTCAATTGCTGCATTACTATTTACTGATGAGATTGATTGTCTTTCTGACCGAAAAAACTTCTCCATCACGAACGCTACACTTTAATAAATTGATATAATGTAATAAGGAATACCGTAAACTAGGCTTTATTAAACTGAATTAAACACTTGGTACATGAGACATGAACAGTGCTGTCGAATCACTCGACTAAAAAGTACCCGCTTAGCGCCTAGAAAATACCCGTTTTACCCGACAAATACCCGCCACTTAACCCGTACATGAAGGATCATTATAACTGTGGCTATACAGTCATCATACGATCATACGATCATTATGGTCTCGATTTTACTGTCGCATTAGCTCTAGCGTGATAGTTGATAGTTCAAGTGAAGTAATGAATTGATTGTCACGTTACCTATCGCATGTAAATGCCTTGACAGTGAACAATCGTACAATTTCAGTTATTGCGACCAGATTCGCAATCACCATCATGGTGTAACTGTTTGATAGTTACAGTTATGACAATATTTACTGCCGCGACAGAATTGACGAACTGGATCTGACGTGACAATTGACAGGACAAGTAATGTCAGTTGACTAACTGCCACGTTTAACTGTCGTATGCTTACCTCTTTTGGCTGAATAATTTATAATCAGTTATGACACCACAAGTATTTTTTCCACAAATCCATCGCTGTTATTAATACCTCAATATTCGGTAATCGTTTCGAATTGATGTATTTATTTTTATTAATAAGTAGTGACTTTTAAGCTTGCAGTAAAATAATTAGAAATACATCTTAAAGTAATATCTTCTACTGGAAAAGTTTTTTTGAAACTAATTAGAAATGTTGAATGAATAACTCTTCCTTGTTTCATATATATTTTATTTCATTATAATGAAAACAACGTTTCAGGGTCGTCACCCCATCTTCAGGTCTTTGATTAACAATTAACTGATTGTTAATTTGAGGAGGACCATTGGAAACTTAGAGGTTGATAGTACAAAAATAGTAACGAAACAGTACAAAAAATGTTTATATTTTGATAAACCAGGTATAAATTAGGGTTGATGGGACTAGTTGTCCCAAATCAAGCCACCTGATTCAGGCTCTACAGGTGGTAACCTCAAACTGCACAGCGGTACCTAAGGAGATGACTATCATGGTTTTGACTTTGTTGTTAGTTTAGCGTTTTAGGAAAGTATTAAATTTTCTGTGAATTTACGTATTATCTGTATAATCTGTATTATGCAATGCACAAAACACAAACTAAACCATCCTTGATTAATTTCCCGATTTCACAATTTGTTTCTCAATAAATAGTTTTCCTCATTAATAACAATCATGTATATTCTGTTCGCAGGCTGATATCAGCTCTAAAATTCTGAATTGTAAATTGACTGATGAAGAAAAAGCAACATTGGCTGAGCGGGGATACAAAATGCAAACTGTTATGAACGAAGGTTCTTGTTCATTAGTATACTTAGCACATTATGAAGGGACTATGATTGATGAAAATGCTGTTCAAAGGGTATTGCAAATATATTGCATTTATTTTTATTATTTCAAACCTCCGCAAGTAAAGTGACTACCTAAAAACCTGTGCAACAGGGCTGCGTACAAGGTCATATTTTCCCCTTCTTTTATTTGGAAAACAGGCGAATAGGTGGTTCCGGGTGTATCTGTATATCGTTGCTTTGTTTGAATAGTGGCACATCTGACAAAAAAGTCTTGTTTTATGTTTTGTTTTTGAGATATTCCATAGATTTTACCTTAGATTGGAGTTAATTTGTAACAACTCTAATCAATAGATTGAGGCACGTCTGAGAGATGACCTCAATGAAGAAGTAGCTCTAGTCTGGGGGTATTGTCTTTGGAATCTTCCTTCAGGTTTAGACTATCAAAAATTCAAAATAAAGTCAAAACTATTTTCAAAATTCACTTGTCATCGGATTTTGCAAATAAAAATAATTGGGGAGGGGGGAATATTACCTTAGTGACGGAGCTCTGCTGGTCACACTTTTTTGATAGTTTACATTATATGCTGACTAATTGTTTACTTAACACAATCATATTTCTGAAGATTTTATTCATATGACGATATGGTCCTTATGTGGGCCCCTTAAAAATGTTGGTACTTGTGACGTTTGCCAACAATGCGGATGTGGGTTAGGACCCATATCGATTATGGGTTTGATCTGATAGTTTAAAGAATTCTTAAGGGGCCTCTACATGTTGGCCGAGCCATGGCGAACTCAGACATACGCGAGCATGTGGATAGGTGGCTTGGCTTGGTTGGCCTAGGCTCGTTGCCGAGCCGTCGAGAGTCGGTTTTTTGGCCACAGATCAAAGGGGATCGTGAGAGCGCTCGTGTAGCATCTACACCATTGTTCTTTGTCTAGTTGCAACTGAGAGCTGTTAGGAGGTTAAAGGTGTTTGTTGGTACTTTTTATAATAAGTTTTATATTTAATATTATTTATTTATATTTAATTTCCTTTTATTTTCTTTTTTTGTAATAAAAATAATACAATCCAAGTGCAATGGCTGAAACTACTAGTACGTCCGCCATGCTTGCCTCTCTGAATAACACTGACATGTGGATGGTCCGCTCTTTGTTTGGCGAGCATTTGTACGAGCCTCCGATACGTGGCGAGCGGCCAACATGTGGATCCACCTTTATGATGAGCGGATGCTCTGGGTATATGTTTCTCTTCTTTTTAGTGAGCTCAATAAATCTGAAATTATTGCAATTATCTTTTGAGTTATAGAAAGGCAAAAAATAAAGTATAATAAAATGCTATCGCATGGAGTTCGGCGGTTTATACATGTAATTTAAATTAGTGAGTTGAATCGAGGGTCACAATTGAGCTTTCTGATATAGAACCATCAGAGTTTATCAAAAAATGTTCTGGAATGTTTCCCAAAAGACACGACACCGTTCTTTATACTCAAGTGATGTGTTTTTTTGTGCACATGAGAAAGATGTAGCTTTGTTACAGGTTGTTTTATAGTGCTAGGTAGGTTCTGAGTTTCAGATTTCAGTAAAGGAATTGCCTTAAGTGCTGAAGTGGCCAAATATATTCTTTCTGTTAAAGGAAGTATTGGGGTTTTGTCTCTGCCAAAAACCAATGGAGAATTCAGATCGGAAAATATATTTGTATGTTGCTTGATTTATCTTAGGAAACATAATTTATTTTTGTTTTTTTTTTGTCTCCTAAATGATAGGGGAGGTAGGCCTGATTCAGAGCAACTGAAATGGAACTGGTTCTGAATGTGCCGGTTGCAATAATCAAGGAGTCTAAATCGAGCTTAGCAAGGGTTCGACTACGGGCAGACCTATGTATAAAAGACCCGTAATGCAGCCTCTCACAGACCAATGTTCTGTATAGTTTTAACATGGTGACCCCACGATACTAAGAAACCTGAGTATATTTAATTTTTTGGTTGTGGCTAACATTACATCGTGCGGTTCCCAAGTTAATTTTTGATTTGTGGTGATTTGTAGAAGGGATCGGTAAATTCCTAGGTGTAGTTCGGGAGAGAAAGGCGTATTTCTTTTTCGACTAAAGTGGAGACATACCATTTCCTCTGTGAAAATTTGTAAGCCTATAGATGTGGACCAGTGATTGATTCTTTCGATGGCTTTTATTTTAAGTTCTTTGTAATGGTACTGACGTTCTCAAATCTGCTAATAATAGCTAAGTCTTAAATCGAGCTTTAATGCAAACAATAAAGTTTGATGCCTCTTGCAAAGTTGAGCCCACACTAGTTGAGTTTAACATCAACTCAATTCATGTTTAAATTATCAATCTTCTATTCAATCGGATGGAATGCAGAGGTTTATGTAAGACCTTTTGAAAATTACAAAGAAACAAAGTTGAGACTACTAAAAATCATTTATCTAACACCAATAAATTAATGGACAAATTTTCAACAAAGTAAATTTTATGGAGATGTAGAGGTACTTACCTCTCTTAGTTCTTTTCGAAATAATGTTTGAAATTGACACCCAGTTCTATAATATTGTTCTACCTGAAAACGATCATATATTCTTTATTTCAGTTCATTAGATCCGAAGAGCACTTGAAGTTTAAAATGTAATGATGGTTATTCCATTTGTGGGCATATGAGCACGTGTTCTCCCTAGCTTTATTAAATAAAGATAAAATTACTATGTAGTCGTAAAAATACATTGAAAATATTTATTTGTGATTGGAAACATCAACAGAAACGGAACGCCTTAATTTTGTCAGATTTTAGTCTACAGCTTGTGCACTGTACAAGTTATTTATTTTTTCTAGAGCAAAAAGTTGTTCAAAAATATATCTACCAAGTGAATATAGGTCAATATTGCTTTCTCATCATTTCCACTGGGTAAGTTGATACGTAATTATTTATATTTCAATCTTTAAGAGTAGATATCATTTTTCGTTCAAAAATAAAATTTATCAGAGATTTTTTAATTTAAAGTAGTGGATGGAATTTGATTAAACTGATATTGGAACATTTCTACACTAATCGCTTACTTTCTCCCAAAATAGGACGTGCCGTTTTCAAAATATGGGTAAGAATAAATGGAATAATAAATTCCATAAGTATGGAAGAATAAATTATATAAAAATGATACGGGACCATCTATAGTTCGTCCCATGAAAAGAGAGTAATGTAAATAAGAGACATGTAATCAACTCATTTTGAAGGGACCCCATAGCTATGTGAACCATAAAAAAGCGAATTCTGGGCTGCTCCTTCAAAGAGAGCATGCCACCCAAACCGCAGTTTGGGTTCTCTTGTTACCCGATTTCTCTCTTTGTCCCGTGGAGTTATTATTATCATTACTCAAAATCATTTAATCAGAAGCGGATTACGGTAGGTGTCATAACCGTCTCATTGATTTAAAACTTAAAGACACGAAACATCATTTGTTCCTTAATGTCGAAACCGTAAAACCGAGAATGCAAATTTTGGATTTTGAGGACTTTTTTTCTTAACTACTGCATGAATACAAACCACCCCTACGTTCGATTAAGAGGAAGCATTAAAGGCCCAATACAGCTACTTAATTTTTATTTTGAGGTGTAGATAGTTGACCGTAGAATAATGCTTGGAGAAGTTTGTCGGGGGGTGCGGTCAGCAAAGAACAACATAAATAAACAAAACCAAATAAATAAATATGGTTTTGTTTATTTATGTTGTTCTTTGCTGACTGCATCCCCAACAAACTTCTCCAATCATAAATAATCAATCGTATTTTCAACTGTAGAGTTTATTTTTAACAATTAACAGATAAAAAATGTTTTTTAATTTA
>NW_027106975.1:404975-461650 GCF_000696795.3 Halyomorpha halys
AACAACATAAATAAACAAAACCAAATAAATAAATATGGTTTTGTTTATTTATGTTGTTCTTTGCTGACCGCACCCCCCGACAAACTTCTCCAAGCTTAATTTTTATTTAATGTATCTGGTCTTTATGTGTTTGATGTCGTAATTTATGTGCATTCGATTGCATTTTTTAAAAAAATATTTCAACTCATTCCTACATATTTTTAACTTAAGCTAAAATTATTACTGAAAAGAACTTCAAATATCCATATATATTTTATAATATATACTTTATAATATCCATATATATTTATTAAAATTGCAGAACGTATCATTGAAGCTGGCATGTAAAGTAATGGAAACAGAGCAAGCACCTAAAGATTTCGTCCAAAAATTTTTATTGAGGGAATTGGACATCATTGCTCAAATCAGTCATCCTCATATAATTCATACACACAGCATATTGCATCTCAACACGAAAATTCTGGTTTTCATGAGGTATTTAATTGATCTAAGAATGATTTATGTTTATGTTGTCAATATTGTAATAAATAAATCATGGAAGCTTACAATTAGAATAATAATAAGTGGCTAGTATAACCTTGCGGAAATTCTCGTCTTTTATATCCATCCTTCTTTCTAATGTATCATTGGATGTTTGACAATATAATATTATCAAGAAAGTCCATTGAATACACACAATTGGTGAAATTACATACTTTAAAATTTCTATATTGAAGTAATAGTTTACTTAATAAGTAATGGAGGTGATTTCACTGGAAAATACCTCTTCAGTTCACCAGTTAACCTATAAGAACCAACTTTCCGCAAAATTATTGTCATCCCAGTACATCCGAGTGTGGTACGCGCTGAGATCTAATAGCTTTACACGAAAGGATATTTTAGTGGGCCTCGGAGTTTTTGTTTAAATCCACTAGTTAAATTAAAGCAGAGTATCTGTGACGAATATTTGGTGAAGTCGGAATTGCAGTAAAGAAAAGCGGACGTTAATTAAAGCAGTGGTTCCCAAACTGAGTGCCGCAAGTGAAAGTAGCATTTAATTTTGACAATAATTTTGCAATTTAGAAGTAGAATCCATTTATAAAAATGGCAAAATAATCATCTAGTTTATGAAACATTTACCACTCGTAGGACATTTAGGCTTAGGAATAAATACATAATTTAGAAATTGTATGTTCAATGTCCAGCATTTCAATTGGATGTTTTTTCTTCTTTTTTCTACATATTTAATAGCTTAAAGAATAATTATACCACAATCTGTTTTTGGTTCGACAAAGGTGCCACGAAATGATTCAAGCTCAACAACGATGCTGCGGCAAATATATTTGGAAACAACTGCCAAAAGGCAAAGACAGCACTACGCTTCGTAAGATCTATGCGACTGGAGTAATAGTCTAAAAATAACAAAATTTCCTAGTGCAAAATAACTCCAAAACGTTAAGTCAAAAATATTATTCTTATTTAATGACAATCAAATTTTCAACGATACGAGATCAAAATTAGGTTTTTACGATCACTAATTTTTAATATAAAACTTTTCACATATTAACCATTTATTCATGTATACTGATGACACATGTGTGCTCACAGTTAATAATAACCCTTTGATTGGATCCCAAACTTTCCTCTCCCATATCACAACCCTCGAAGAATGGTGCCGAAATTTGAGGATAGCAATAAATCCTAACAAATCCCATCAAATCACCTTTACTCTTCGTCGTAAACCTGCCGGCTGCCCTACAGTATACATTAATAATGTGGCTCTTACCCCTATAGAAAAGATTCGTTATCTTGGACTACACCTTGTCAAACAACTAACCTGGAATCCTCATATAAGAGTGCAAAGACGAAACCACGTAGATTCCGACTATTACAGCACTTACTAGACAAACGGTCTAAACTTCCAACTCATTATAAAAGACTGATCTACATGACAATAATAAGGCCTGTTTGGACATACGAAGTTGAGTGGGCTCCGCTAAACCTTCGAATTCCTCTCGTATCCAATCCTTACAATCCAAAAATCCTTCTTAAAATCCTCTTTCCTCCTTACTTTGTTACAAATAAAATTATCCATAAAGATCTAATGTTCCTTATGAAACCGATCTACCCCGAACCCGATATCATTCATTCCATAATAAATTCCCTAACCACCCAAACCCACTAGTTTCTAACCTTGCTTCCTTTTCCATTCCTGGCAATCCTCCGAGGCACCTGATTAGAAGATGGCCTCGTGAACTTATATTGTAAAATGTTTTTAGAGTTCTACCAATGGGTAGTTTCTCTACATGCTTTATCATATCATTATGACCTTACTTCAAATTTGCTTGTATTTTATATATAGTTTTCAATAAATAAAAAAAAAAAAAAAAATGTATTCAAAAGTTATTAACAGTTTCGCAGTCTTCTAATATAATTGTTAATCGGATTAAAGTATTTTTGTCAAAGCATAAACACAATTTTTTAAAAAAGATCTGTTTGACAAGTGGCTGATATAGTAAAACACATTCATAGAAAGGTCGAATTAATTTAACATAGTCAAAATCAAATAATAATATACTTTATTGTTATTTACTGTTTCACAGTTTATTACTTTATTGAAATATTAAAGGAATGGATAATTATTCATCCATAGTAATTAATAACTAATTAAGAACAAGTACAAATACATATGATTGAAATACATACACCCTTTTTTAATTCCGATCATTAAAACAAAAAAAATGACAATTCAGAATTTGAACGATATTAAAATAATAGACAATAAAACAAATTAAGAAAAGTAACAAATAATAGTTCCAATTAGCATTGCTAGATGTCAGCACAATTCAAACAGCCGTTTCCGAAGTGGCAGACAAAAAACAATATTTATGATGACAGTTTAAGTAACTACTTAAAGGTAGCAGCACAAATCAAAGAAGATAAAAAAAATAGTAGTTTTAATATCTGCTGTAAGAGGGCAGCACCATCCAAACGGCCGTCCTGATGTCTAGTAGGATAATTTTTATTTTATATTAGGAGAGTAGAAAATTGCAGGAGCTCAATTGATCGGTCCGGCACTTGAGTCTGGGATATTGACTGAACCATTTAGCTCCTTTACTCTCCTACTCTCCTAATAAAAAATAAAATTTTCCTGCTAGACCTCGGAACGGCTGTTTGGATGGTGCTGGCCTCTTACGGTAGCTATTGAAGCTACCATTCTTTACCTTCTTTGATTTGTGCTGCTACCTTTAGGGAAATTACTTGAACTATCATCATAAATATTTTTCTGGAAGATTATTGATTGACCGTGTGTGAAGATGAAAGGAATATGGTCCGGGTGCGGTCAAGAAAAACTCAAATAGTAGAAATATACTAATTTAATGAGCCAACATTTCGCCCCACGTTGCAGGGCTTCTTCAGGGCTATTTTGATGGCAGTCAAAACTAAAATCATTTTTTCATTTTAGTTTTGACAGCCGTCAAAACAGCCGCAACGTGGGGCGAAACGTTGGCTCATTAAATTAGTATATTTCTACTATTTGAGTTTTTCTTGACCGCACCCGGACCATATTCCTTTCATAAATATTTTTCAGCTGTTTTGATTTCCGAATCGACTGTTTCGACTGTCCTGGCCTCTAACAATGTTTATTTATTATTATTATTATTATTATTATTATTATTATTACTATTATTTTCTATGAATGGAATATGGTCCGGGTGCGGTCAAAAAAACTCAAATAGTAAATGATTATACTATTTTTATTGAGCCAACATTTCGCCCCACATTGCAGGGCTTCTCAGGACTAAAAAAGATACAAACACTTGACATAGTTACAAAAAGAGAAAAAACATCCTTGAAATAATGAATTGTCAGATTTTATAGTATTTTTAAAAATTTTATTTTTCAAAATTACAAAAGGTTTATATTTCCCCATTTATATTTGCTTAAGAACGTTCTTAATTGGTTATTATTTGCTATTAATTAATGATTGTACCTTTTTTTAAGCTCTTATTTACCTAATAAACTATGAAATAGTAAATAACAATAAAGTATTGTTTTTAAAATATATTATTATTTGACTTTGACTATGTTCACTTGATTTGATCTATCTATGAATGTGTCTTAATATGTTATGAAAGATTTGTTAGAAACTTCAAATAATATCAGTATACTTAATCTTGATTTAAGTAATAAGTTGTTAATCACTTTTGTTATGATAAATTAACCATTTATACAGATAAAGAGTAAGGCTTTTAATATCTTTCATGAGGATACATGTTCCATAAGAGCTCATCATAAAGGAAGAAATAAATAAAGATGAGCAATTTTGCAATTGAAAATATGATTTACCTGTGAATTAAAGAATCAGGAAAGAAATTTGATAGTAAAATATGGTAATAGTATTATTATGATTTAAGTTATGATAAATAGTTCCTTCTTTTTATGAGTGTGTCTTACATTGTTATAAAGGATGAATTACAATAACACAACAATTTAAATTTGATCTTACTATTGAGTTGTAGATTAGTTTTGTTATGATAAATTGAAGAGAATACTGTTTGTATATAGAAATATGTATAGATTTAGAAAGTTATGGTTTTAACATATTTTCTGAGGGTATATGCCCCAAAACCTTGTCATTCATGAAGAAATTAAGACAGATGAGGGTTTCGTTTTGTTTTCACTTACCTATACATCAGTGGTTCAGAACAGGTGGTTTACAGACTTAATTTAATAGTTATATTAAATTTTTAATATTTCCTATTACAGGAGTTCCCAAACTGGTTGCTGCAGCACCTTGGGGTGCCCCAAGTGCATCCCCAGGGTGCCACAAGCAAATACCACTATTTCAAAATATTCTAAAAAACAAAACAAAAACAATTTAAAATTGAAAAAGCAAATATATGATACATACCAGTATTTACTTTGTACTCTTTTTTCATCATCCATATTCAACTGACCTAAGAATAAATGGGCTGACATTTTTTTTTATAGTTCAACAAGGGTGCTGCAATTATTATTTTTTTTCTAGTTCCACAAGGGTTCCATAAATTTTTTTTGTCCAAAAAGGTTGCAGTGGTGAAAAAAAGGTTGGAAACCTCTAATCTAAAGTTATCTATGTACAAACAGAACAGTAGCCTTTCTGTCTTCCTAAGTTTTCACAACTGAATCTTGTGATTCAGTTAATTTTTACCTTAGCTAAATTAATTTTTATAATCATGAAAATCATTTCAAAAAGTCATTAATATATATATATAAATATATAAGACAATTTTTAAATTACTATTAATTAAACGAGCAGGCATAGTTGACATTTATATTAATTATTCCAAACTATTTAGTATTAAATTGTTCTAAATATTAATCTGTTTGTTTATAGAAATGCAGAATATGGAAATCTTTGTGATTATATAACAAATTATGGGGGGCTAAGAGAAAAACAAGCAAGATTATGGTTCAGACAACTTGCAGTTGGTGTTGATTACCTCCACAGCATTAACATAGCTCACAGGGATATTAAATGTGAGAATATTCTAATAACATCCAGCCTCAATGTAAAAATATGTGATTTTGGTTTTGCAAGATTTTGTGCAGATAATAAAGGAAAAACAGTCTTCAGCACAACATTTTGTGGATCGGTAGCTTATGCTGCACCTGAACTAATTAAAGGGACACCATATGTTCCAATGTATTCAGATGTTTGGTCATTAGGTCAGTTAATCTTATAAAATTTATTTTATTTAATAGGTATTTCATTTATGAGTTATAATATAATATAATATATTTTCAATAATTTTAAAATTATGTTATGTACCTTATTTCTAATGCAGTATTCTATTTAAGTTTATTTATTAAAATAAATTCATGTTTTATTCAAATATTTGGTAACACTTTCTAATTCTTCCACTAACAATGTTAATAAACAATAACTATATAACATGGTATCTATAGTACTTCAGAACGGAATGCTATAATGATAATGTGAATTTCAATAGTGTGCCTACTTTAATCAATATTTCATATATTTAGAAGCTATTTTTGTGTTCCTACAATTTATGAATGGTTCAGTAATTTGTTAGGAAGTATCGTTTCTTTAACAATGGTTGTGGATAGAGGTGATTTATTCATGACCACGCTCTACTGCCAAATTTTTCCTCCAATTAAGAGTACACACTTTTTTATAATAGAAGGTGGGAAGCCCCTCAGAAGGGCTCTCAAACCCACAGATTAGACTCAAGGCTGCAGTAACAGAATAAACAATTATCTTATACAGCAGGAGGTAATTTTTTTCATTTGAATCCGGGCCTGGTAGTTTGTATTACAGCGACTTACTGATTTACCCACTCCCCTCCCAAATTTAGTTTATGGATATATAATGTTTTTTAATTGGAAGGAAAAAATATGTGTGTAGTTGGGAAATGCAGGATTTTGTCAATACAATTGACTTTTGGTCAGCTTTTCATGTCAAATAAAGCCCTTCTAGTAATTCATCAATATCTGAGTAACCGTTTGTTGTACAGGAACTTCGGTACAAAGTTTTTTAATTATGATGTGAAATAAAATCTTCATAATCAGTGCTATAATATTTATTTAGGGGTAATTTAAATTGAAAAATTCTTGAAGGTCAAAATGGTGATTGGAAATTTATTGACCCGTTAATAAATGAGTTATATAGAATTTTTGGGAATGTGCTGAGATCTCTTGAAAAAAAAAATACTAAAATTGGGAATATTTAATCTAAACTATTGTGCATAGCTCTTGCTGAAACTAAATATAACCCATGTGGTTAGGATAAAATATCACCTTTACATAAATAAAAAAAATGTTGCATTTTTTTGTTTATGTCACAATAACTTAACTCCCAATCAATATGCAATCTTTATATATTTTTAACTAGTCAGAAAGTTAAGGATTGAAATAATAAAATCATAATTTTTAGCATTTAATTTTGATTAAAACTATATTTTAGGAGTTGTTCTATATATAATGCTGAATGCTGTAATGCCATTCAGAACAGATAACCTTGGCAAACTATGGTCAATTCAAATCTCCAAACAATATAGATTTAGAACAGCAGTATTACCTACAATATCAAAGGAAGTTATATACCTTGTTTCTAGAATGTTAGAGCCCAACTGGATTATAAGAACTGTAATTAAAGATGTACTTAAATCTGAATGGTTTGCCACAGAACCGAGTATTTTAGATTATACGCCAATGGAAGAGGCAGCACTTCAACATATTAATATTAAACCAGAAGGCAATGTAAAAATGATTAAAAAAATCTTGAAATCGAAGTCAAACAAAGTAGAGGTTTTGCCAAAGGAACCTTTTCCCTCTACCCCCGAAAATTTATCATAATAATCATTATAAAAATAAAAAGGAGAAAGTAAATTGGTTATCAGGAGTCCCATAGGTGTCTTATCCTACATTAGATGGACTACCGGATCCATATGAAGAAAACAGAAAGAGAGGAAAGGAAAGGAAAAGGTGGATTATTGTGTCATGCATAATTCAGAAAATCAACAAATAAATAAGTTGGCTCAAAATGTTAAAATAATCAATAAAATATTTTATAAATTTAATTTCATTTATTTTCATTGTCATTGAATATAGAATACCTCCTGAATAAGTAGAATGGTAATTTGTGGTTTTGACTACTCTCAAAATTTGTTGAAGCTCTCCAGTAGTTTGTAATTATTATAGGGATGATTTTTACCAGAATAAAAATTATTTATCATGAAAAAAAACAAAAAAACAGTCCTTCTTTACCTCAATTTGGGGAGCAATTACATGATGGTGTAAGCTTAACTAAATTATTAAGTTTAGAATTAATTAGTCTAATTATCTGTAAAAACTTGAGAACCAATTTATTTGTTTAAAAGAAAATCTTTTTCAAAATATCTTTAATGTAATCATAGATACAGAAGAAAAGAGAGGCAATTAACAAAATTTATAGGAAGATTTAATGAAAATTATGATAAAGTAGTTTTATTTTAAAACAAATAAAATTTATAGCAGAATTGTAAGGATACCATTGGAAAATTCTGACCACAAAGCATTGGGTCTCTAAAATATCAGCAAACAGCTCAACAGTCAATGTTTTGTCAATCCAGGCAAAATCAGGATAGAAAACTTGACAACATTCAAACATTTCATATATCTGTATCTGTTTTCAAGTGTTGGAATGATGTACTTTTTTTAGTCGATGTGTTGTTTTATGATGTAATATGTTCTCCGTTTTGTCTGTCTTCATGCAAACTAAGTTAGTAAAACATTGTTTTCATTGTTTGGACTGAGGAGTTGTTTTATAAGTATCTTAGGTACATAATACTTTATGGTAGGAATCTTACAATAATTTCCTATCAACTAATTAATATATTTTTATTAATAGCTTTAGCTCTTTAATCTATATTTACTGAGGTAATAAAATCTCCAAACATTTTTTTTTCCACATCCATTTACAAAGTATCTGTCACCTTTGAAGGACTTAGCAATTAAGAGGACTGAACTTATTAATAATATCAGAATATGTCAGTAGCAATTTTTGAATATAATTGTTTTCAATACAGGGATATTTTTAGGTCATTCTTTAGGAAATCATTTCCAAACCATCATATCTTATATAATAATATTTACAAAAACGCTGTGTAATTTCTGATTTTAAAGCTTCTGCAGAGTTTAATCAGATTCAACAACATTAAAGAGCTTTGAAACATCGAGTTCAAAATATTTAATTTTAACAAGATTATTTATGCAATGTATGAATGGCAATATTGGAACTGAAAGCTCTGCAATAAGCTAAACACAAAAATGGTAGACAAAATAACCATTAAACTAATGCCTAAACTTAATATTTATTTTAGGAGTTGTTCTGTACATTATGCTGAATGGTATAATGCCTTTTAGAACTGATAATATTGGAAAGTTATGGAATACACAGATGAATAAGGAGTATAGGTTTAGAACATCGGTAATTCCCAAAACATCTAGAGAAGTGATTGACTTGGTATCAACCATGCTTGAGCCAAATTGGTTTGAAAGAACTACACTCCCTGAAGTACTCCATTCAGAATGGTTTGCTATTGAGCCAAGTCTACTTGAGTTCACACCATCAGAACAATTAGCAATGGAAAGGGCTAAAAGATTTCATGCGGAAAATCGAGAGAAAAGCATAAAGAAAATAATGCGGACTAATAGAGCAAAGAAAATTATAGAAGTAATATCAAAAGAATCTATGGAACAACCAAGTGATGACATGGATGATGTAATACGAAAACAAAATTTGGTGAAGGGTATAAAAAAAGTAGTTAACCCTTCTGCATCAAACCCAGTTGCTCTCAAGGTGACAGGAGAGAGGAAATGCGTACAGGAAGGAAGAAGAGCATCAGCTGAAGGAAGAAGAACATCTGTTGAAGGAAGAAGAGCTTCAATAGATGCAACAATAGATACCAATGTGTCAGAAAGAAGAGCATCAGTAGATGCATCACAAGATACCAATGTAACAGAAAAAGCGGAAGCAACCAAAGATACCAGTACTTCATAAAAACAAAATTTATCAAAATAAACGGGAAAACAAAAAAAATCTACATGTATCCTCTTTTGCATTACCATTAATAATGTAACTACAATTAGTATAATATAAAATTGTATTAAACAGAAAGCACATATCAAAATAAAAATTACAACACTAACTAAATCAAGGAGTATATAACTAAAAACAATTTTTTTTTTTAAGTTACCACATACCCAGGCAAAAGAATTCTAAATATGATTTTAACTAAAATATTAAATACAGCTTTTCATAATTTTTGATTGAAATTACCATTATCAAGGGTGATACAACCATTAACTGAATTAGCAACCAATAAGAACTACTCAACTCTAACCTGTACAGCAACCATCAAACATTAGACATAAAGATGATACATATTCACTGCTATCTCATCTACAATTTTGCTTTTGAAAGTACAACTCTTCAAGTGCAATTGTTGGTTTCTATTATCAATTCCTGGGCTGCTTTATGTCAACCATTTTCTAGTTATATAATTATTTTATTGTAATCCAGGATACGAATAAAAAACAATAATAAATACTCAGTTTTCTTTTAAAAGAAATATCAGATAACAAATGCATGCATTGATGTTTATGATATAATTGGAAATATCCAGATAAAACAAACTTTGTCCAGTTAATGACAAAATTCATTTTGTACCAGAATTGTAGATTATATTTAGCAAGAAATGTAAATCTGAAATGTTTTGGATCAGATTGCTTTTTATCACTGAGTAACAAAGTTCGGAAGTTTTTTATTCACTACTAAATTAATTTTGCCAAGATCAAAATGAAATTTGTTAGAAAATGGACAAAATGCATTTTGATTAGGAGTGCCTGTTGTAACAATATACCTGTTTGTTTTTCCTAGATGAAAGAATAAACAAAGAACCAACACAGTAATTAAAAACTATATAATTTTCTTAATTTTGTAATGTACTTACACAACTATTCATATGATGATAAAAAAATATAGAAGTTCATACTTTTATGCTTTTAGCTGATAAAATAGTTTTAGAAAATGATTAATGACATTTGCAATTTAAATTTAAAAAATTAACAGTGGGAGGTTATTTTTTTATAAAATGTATTTAAATTTATTAATAGTTAATTGTTTAACAGGCTAACATTATATAGATATTATAAACTTTAAAAAATACTCGAATTTTTCTTTTTATTTTAAATTATATTTGATATTATTATAGCCTTTAATAAGGTTTGATACCAAAGCATTGGTTTTTAACTTTGAAATTTCCTTTCACAAACTATTGGAAATTAATTTCATACTTGAAAGTCATACATATTACAACAAAATGAATAATATATTAAAAAGGCATGGAATATGTTGAGCCATATTTGTTGTGGAATTTAGGGAGGGTTTTTAGAAACAAAGATAAAGAGTATGTTTCCATTAATAGACGCCATGCCCGACTGTCTCAAAAGTTTCCTGACAGAGGAGCAGCCTCACCATCTACTGTTTTATTTACAAATTAAATAATAATACCAATTTTCTACAACAATTTCCTTCATAAAATTTGTATTATTATTTCCTTTTATTCATTTTAATTTTAACTTTATTGCATCACTCTATATTATTTAATATGAGAAGATGGTTGGGAGTGAGGTAAAAATACATCACAAATAAGTTGAAATAACTTTTAATTTGATAATTTGTTGTTGGCTGTCTATTTTTTTGACCTGTTTTTTTTGCAAATAAAGCAAACTTTTGTACTGAAGTTTGGCTTTTCATGAAATGTTTCTAATGCTAATTCGTTTCTATAGGTGGTGTTCCTCCTTTCAAATGATAAAAGCATTTGTCTTAATTCACTGAATTTAATGTTCCTATCAGCCAAAATAGGATTAACAACTGGATCATAATAGGGCGGTAAGCGTTATACAATGTATCTCACTATTTCTCTATCTGTTAAGGATTTACCCAGTCGAGCTATCTCTTGAACTAGACATTGAAACCTCATAAGATATTCATCCAATGTATCACCACTGTTCTTCTTAATTTTGGCAAGGTCAAACATTAAATTAATCATTTTCTTCTCTGGAACACCCTCAAACCATTCTCTTAATTTTTCCCAAACCTTTTTCGCCTAATAAACGGCAATATAGCTCACTAACAGTTAGAATAATAGTAGAGAGTACCTGTTTGTTCTTTCTTTTCTAACCTGCATCTTGTTCAGATCTACTTCAGTCGGCAGATCTTTTTCTATTATTTCTTTATATAATCCTTTTGCTTCTAAGTACGGTTCAATTTTCATTGACCAGATCCCGTAATTTTCTGCAGCAAGCTTTTCAATGTTGAATACTGTGGCACCCATTGTCCTTTGTTTCGATTTTAGTGAATAGTCCTAAATAAAATCAAAAAGCTTAAATATTCATAAATTACTCTCATTACTTAACCCTTTGACGAACTAAACCAAACGGCTACCAGTTTTTTTGTGGAATTCAGGGAGGGTTTTTTAACAAAGACAAAGAGTATCTTTCCGTTAATAGGCTCCACATTCGATTGTCTTAAACAAAGGTTTCCTGTCAGAGGAGCAGCGTCACCATCTACTGTTTTATTTACAAATTAAATAATAATACCAATTGTCTACAACAATGTTGGCACAGAATAATATAGGACCAATGTTTACTTTCCGTAACAAACATATCCTACTGACTACATTTCCAGATGATATAACACTCCTTATGATTTAAAAACTCTCTACGAGCAACTCTAAAAAATCTGATGCAGTGCATGTGCATGTGTCAATGAAAGTAAAATAGTGACTATTGTCTTAGCCAGAAATATGGAACCACTTCATAGTTACTGATTTATAAATTCAGGTTTCAGTATTCAGTTGCTGATCACTTTCTATTATCTTCTATGACATTGCATATTACATATAAATTTTTCTAAAATCATAAAATATACTTAATCCAAGGAAATTAAGAGGATAAAAACTAGCTAATATTGAAGATTTAATTGTACATTGGTATAACCAGTTTAACCAAGATTGTTATTGCCATTTTCGAGAAAATTGTAAAATTGATGATAAAAAGAAGCTATTCCTTCAATACAGTGAGTCGATTTTTGTAAAACATTTGTTGTAACATTCTAGACATGTATCTACTTTAAATACATAATTTCAGCTGTGTTACAACTTTTTGTTTAGAGCTGGGCTGTACACACGCCATTTTGTGAGACTTGGACTAATAGAACATTAAACTAGGTGTATTTCAATTGAAAACTCGGGTTCAAAATGTTTCTCAATGCTTCCTCTCACAATATTCTATGGATGATCCATCCTGATGGAATGGCTACAAAGTTGAAAATAAAAATGAAGAGTGGATTAATTTTTTTGCATTCAGTTATGGATCTTACTCTCATCAGGTGTATTTAAATAAAACATAAATTACTACATCTGAAGAAACACTTAATACTAAATACTTGAACCTTCATCTGGACAGACTGACATGGAGGAACTTTCATAAGAATAAAAATAAAATAAACAAACAAGGGAAACAAATAAATGAAGAATAAGAAAATAATCATCCAGGTTACTTCGAAAATATTCAATCAACAAACTTACTCTTCATAAAGTTCTCTTAAAATCTTTGTAGAGGTATGAAAAAAAAAACTGGTATTAGTTGAAATAATACAATAAAAGAACTATGTTTTGAGATAATTAATTAAAGAAAAATGTCACTTTTTTACATTCAGCTTCTTTTAAAAACGAAAAATATCATACCTCAAAATGGGCTGCTCTCCTTGGTGTGACAAACCAGGATAAATGTGACAAAACAGTGGATAAATTGTAAAATAGAGATGTAAAGATTTTTGTGCACATTGTGGTATTCCATACATATGTTTTAATAAAATATTCTCAATATATACAAATTAATAATAAAGTATGATTTACTAAAAATAAAGAGTAATTAAAATGTTAAAAATATTTATTGAAATAATACATAGCACTTATAAAACTGGTCTGACAGCCATTGGAATCAACATAAAATACACAGTTGATAACAGAATTAACTATAGCAGTTTCCATAAATTATAATAAATCTATTCCTTTATTATGTAACATTTCAAAAGATTTAAGAAGGATTATAAGAAACAATACATCTGGACTTATTTAAATAAGAAAATAATATCAAAACAAATACCAGAAATCATAGTTAGTACAAAAGTATATAATACATGATAAAGTATTCATTGTTATTAAAAATTCGGCAGATGGTATTTCTCAATACTTGAGCTAGTAAGAGGCAAAAGTGGAGAGACTTCATCAGGTTCCTTTATAACAGAAAGTGGTAACTAAAAAATAAATAAAAATTAATTTTTCATTCCTTCAGACAAACTCAATAGATTTAATAAGATGAAGTAAGTACCCTGAGTTCTGGAATACTTCCTTGACGTGAGGAATGTTCAACAGTAACAAAATGAGTAGAAAAATCATGACATATTCGAGTATCTGTAGCGCAAAGAGCAACTCCATCTACCCTCAAGAAATGCCTCAGCAAAATGAAAAATCCCCATCCCATAACTCTCTGAAAAAAAAAAAAATCTAATAAAGTATAAGGTTTTCAAAATAAAGGAGTGTATGTTTTCAAAATGTATAAGGTTTTCAAAATGTAATAGTTTTTATTAACAAACTTTTAAACAATCATAAAAGTAAGGTTGGTAAGTTTATTTATAAATAAAAAAGCTTGCAGAATCGTTTTAAAATTTTATTTCTTTTTTTATAACATCATCAACCAACCCAACATAATTACTCAGTTACTCTGATGACTTAATTCAGTCAATTGTAAAATTATTAAATGTAGTCAACAGTATTATTTGATAATGGTGTTTTTATTATTTGGTTTGAAATGCCCTTGAGATGAATTAGGATGTAAGTGATAATATACTTATCTGAAACCTAAGGTGACCAGATTTTAACATTGGCAAAATGGGACATCAATGACCAGGGTAAAAAATTTGGTTTATATGGAGAAAAAAAAATTCATAGAATGAAAAATTAGTATTGTAATATATTTTTGAAAATATCAACAAATTTTCAAATTGTTAAAAATTCAAAAATTTCAAGTACAATTTACAAAGATAATACGTTAAAAAAAGGATAGCATTATTATATTCTTTGGTATATTTCTCATTTGAGGGAATTTGTCTTAGTAGATTTCTGTTGTTTAAAAGGTCATGAGGTTTCTAAATAATGGCGATCGAATTCTAACAATTAATTAACAATGTGAATTTAGATAAGAAGTTCTGAATAATTATTTGTCATTATTAAAGTTTAACATTATAAAATAAACAAAAATAATACAAAATTCAAATCCTGGCAAAATAGATACACAGCCAAAAACTATGAAGTCTCTTCCTGTTCTCCTGCCATTCCCTAGCTTGCGTATTCTTATCAAAAATCAGAACTTTTTTAAAATGTCACAGAACATGGGACAAATAGTTAGAAACTGGAACTGTCCTGCCAAAAGCGGGATGGCTGGTCACCTAACACAAACAACTTTTAATGTTGAAGGATTGGCAATGGCTAATAGTGAAGTGTTTCTTTCCTAATAGTGAAAAAGTTTCCAAATTGAATTTTTAGAAACAAAACTAGACAAAAAATTGAGAGGTATTTCTTTTGTATAAGTTTTATAAGATATAATTGCTTGGAACAGTCACAAGGGTTATCAGTATTATCACATTCTTACCTTCTCTTTAACCTGTTCAAGCTTGTCTCTCTCCCCCTAACAAGCTTTACAGACCAAAAGTGTTTCTGGGAGAGATGTTTTCTATCTAAAAAAAAACATCTTGAAAAATGAGATGCATTCACATCAATGGTGGGGCAAGACTGAGTAAAGTAATTGGACATGGGAATGATCATTTTAAATTCTAAGTGAACCAAAAGAATTTTTGACAAATATTATTGTATTTCCTCTCAATAAGAACAACTAATAAAGTTTATTCGTTAACAATGATCTAAAGCAGAGCCTATTTTAAGGTTCAATAAAGAGTTATTTGATTAGATGAAACAATAAAGACTCCATAAAATGTTTTGAAATCCCACTGCTGTGTAATTCTAATGCCAGTGTGTGTAGTTGGTTAATTTCAGCTAATCTATTCCTCATGATAAACTACATAGTTTGCTGCAAACAATAAAATAATTTTATAAAAAAACACCATGATAAATTTTTTTATATCTGTAAAAAAAATGAAAATCAACATAATAATTCTTATGATTAGTTTTGAACAAAGAATTTCCAGAATATTTAATTAGGAACATATGAATACATAAATTTAACAATTCATTGAAATTTAAAAGTTATAACAAAAGAAAAAAAAGAAAAAATATACAAAACCCTTATTAAGATGACCAGAATGACTAATAAAACTTACAATTCTAACATTAGAAAGCGATATTCCATTATCATGTAATTCATCTTCATAGAGCACAAGTTCTCGATAAAATAAAATCTTTTCCCTTTGCTTAAGACGTTCAGTGTCAATTCCAACAGTAGTTTTTTCTGGTGGTGGCCATCCTTCAAATGTACCACCATAATTACTACGAAATGTCCAATCAAAATTACCAACAGTTTTATCCACAAGACCAGTATCTTCCCTAGCATAATTGAAAACAAAACTAATTAGCATTACAACGAACTTAAAATAAAATGACATGGAAGAGATGGTCAGGGTGCAGTCAAAGAGAACAATAAATAGTTTTTAACTTTGACCGCATCCCTGACCATCTCCTTCATATTTTGAAAAATACAGCCAATAATTTATATATATAAAATAAAATGAGTTTTGTTTGAAACATAGAATTTTCCAAACCTAGCTTTTCTCCATGCCTGCGCAGAAGCTATTGTAAAACTTTCTTCCCTTGTTGTCTTCACATGTCTTAGTGCCTCAAGAGCATTAAACTCAATTGAAGATCCTGATTTATGTTTTAGTTTTAATATATTTTGAGGGAAGACCATCTCTGGCAGATGCTCCAAATGTAACTGCTTTGTGAACCTGAAAATAATAAACATTTATTTTTTCAAAAGGAGTAAAACTGTAATTTCTATCAATTGTGCCTATAGAAACAGACAAAAAAGGAAAAGGAATTAGTAAAAAACAAATCAAGAAAAGTTTAATTAAATATTAATGTGCTATTTTTTAAAATTAATTCATTAAAACATGCATCTGAATACAAGATACGTCATTTAAATGAACTGGACATACATATAATTAGATATCATGAGTTTGGCATGAGGAGAAAGTCAAATTTAAACTAAAAAAATTAGAGAAAAGCATATATATTAACTTAATACAGTATTTATGCAAAATATGGTACCAGATTAAGGGTTAAGAAGATTTCATATGATTAAACTTCAAGTAAACTTTAACAGTTTTTCATTTCTGTTAGTTTTTAAAGATAAAAAACAGCTATTTTCATTGATACACAAACAGACATACAGAGAAGGACATAATAGTAAAATTAATTTTTAATAGAAAGGAAAAAGGAAAAAAAAATCTAATGTTTTAACAAGAACCATTATTACTATTACTAATATTTAGCCTAAAATTAAGAACTTACCCACAATAGAAACAGGCCTCGCTAGCATCACAAGGTTCAGTGCATTTTGATGGAAGAATATGACTTTTTTTGAATAGAACAGACCAGTCTTCGAATATATGTTCTTCGTTACTAAAAGGAGATTCTCCAGGCATGAATCCAACAGTCAGATCCATTTCTATTTAAATCAACTTAAAACAAAGTGAATTCAATTTTAAATTAATGTTAATGCAATAGACGATTAAAATTTTTTCTTTTCATGATTTACAAGTAAAATACTTTTAAAAAATTATAAAAACAAATTAATTTCTGAATATTTACGAAAATATTACAATATTGGTTAAAATTTACTTAATATCACATATCTGGATAGTTCTAATTTCAAAAATATATTAATACAAAAATTGGAAACTTAAATCCCTTTTCTTAAATCAGTACATAATAGTACATAATGGTTACCCAATTATCATCAATCTGTTAAAAAAAATACACACAAATAAACAGGAAATTACAAAAGAGGAAATGAAAATTCATTTGAATAGGCCATCAGTTATTTTTGGAAATTCATTCCAGTTATGAAGCTGATAGAGATATTAATGTTAATAGGTATGTTATTTCTAAATATTGCTAATGCTATTACAAATAACACTTTTTAAACATTTTTCTCTAAAATTATACAGAGATAAACAAATGTACTATATGCAATTAAATAAGACCAGATAAGTATAATTATTTGGTTTTAATCAATATAAATTAGATATATTAATAATAGAGCAAAACTGACTATAATTAATTAATCATGAATTTCACAGTCTTATTTATAACTCAGTACCTATTATTATTTTACTACATTTTTCTCCACAACAGTCAACAAATAATAAATTTATATTATAAATAAATAATTTATAATATAATGGTTAAACAAGAGCAAAATTTGATTACTTAATATAGTTTATTTTATTTTTTCAAATATAACTCAGATAATATGTTCATAATTTCTCTCGTGAGGGTTATCTTCATTAAATAAACAATTACAATATCCAACCAAGCACAAAACATTTAAAACCAATTGAATGTTTTTATTCTTCAACTTAAATATACAATTTATCAACCCTAATTCAATATTTAGTATTGTATAAGTTAAGCAGTACTAAACTTGAAAGTAAAACCTGCACAGTAAGTTCAGTAAATTTAAGAACAGACACCATTTAATATGAATCATTGCTAAAAAAAAAAAATCCATAGGAATGAATGAAATAGGAATTACTAAAAGTTAATATTACTGGTGAACCTCCAGAATTTTCAATATTTATTTATATTGAAAAGCAATTTCTTGCCACTAATTTAACAAATAAATTATATTTTACATATTACAGGATCAATTCCATTTCAAACTAAATTAGTAGACACAAAACTAAACCTAGTTGAAGAGTTCAGCTGGAAACAAATTGATTATGATTTTGGAGGAGTACTCAATAGAAAAGAAGCTATAGATAATGAAGTATATATTCCCGGTGCGTCCATTCCAACTGGAATAGAAGTTTGGGGAGATAAGATGTTCATAGCAATACCGAGGATTAAAAGTGGAGTTCCTTTCACTCTCAATTATATCAGTTTATCAGGTAATATCATAGTAACTGAAAGAATTTAAAAATTTCCTAAAAAATAGTCACTCTAAGGGTTTAAAACTTTGTATTCTTTTTTAGATATCAACACTAAGTCACCAATTCTTTTACCATATCCCTCACAAGTCATGAACAATTTTCAAAACAAGTCTTCAAAAAAAGCCAAGATGACTTCGATATTTAGCATAAGAGCAGATCCTTGTAATAGGCTGTGGGCACTCGATACAGGAATATCTGAAGAAGCAACAGTTCGGAAAGTGGAAACACCTCCAACAATTTTTATTTTTAATCTCAATGACAACTCACTTCTGAGAAAGTATGTTTTACAAGAGAATGAATTTGAAACCACCTCAAAATTTAGAAATATTTTGATAGATGTGACATCAGGTACTTGTGAAAATGCATTTGCTTACCTTGCAGACACTAAACATGGACTTGTAGTCTATTCCTGGCTAGCTAATAAATCCTACAGAATAAAAAATAATTATTTTTCTTTTGATCCTATCTGGGGGAATTTTCAAACAAATTCTGGCTTCAATGTACAGTTAAATGATGGTCTCTTTGGTATGACACTAACAATTCCGAATCATAAAGGGCAGAGATATTTGCTATTCCAACCAATGATTGGAACAAAAGAATTTAGAGTCAAAACACAAATTTTGCAAAATAAAACACTGGCTCATACAAATGTTACAGATTTTTATTTATATGGAGATCGTGGAGATGATAGCCAATCAGCAGCAAGCTATATGGATTTAGAAAATGGTGTTCTATTTTATACAACTTTAATCAAAAATGGTGTGAACTGTTGGAATTATAATAGGTATGCTGCTAATATTTGTTACATATTTCCTAGAATATTTTATAGTTTTTTAAGAATAGTTTTTATTGTATAATTATTTGAAAACATAATTTATATATTTATAAAACACCAATACTAACAATTACATTTCCAGACCACTCCACAACTTTCTTTGCTGATCTACTTTTTTTCAGTATATTTAAGAGGTTTATTTTAAATACATAATTTTTAAAAACGGGAGGAAAATGATGATAGTCAAGTCATGGTTAAAACATTTTATTTTAAAAAATATAAAAATCAATAATTTAAAAATTTGAAACTTTCCAAGTGAATGGAGAAAAGTTTTAGTAATCTGTCATTGCATTTTTAATTTCTGCTTCAGGTAGTTCATAATTCACTGTTTATCACGAATATTTTCTAGGTCTAAAGCCCATTGCACATTCTAAGAATTTTAACAGTCAGAAAGAAACTGGCTGATTTTCTGCCAGGAGTTAGATACAAAAGAATATTTGTTCATGAGCCGCATTTCTGCTGGTCGGTATGCTCCTGTGCCTTTAAAGCTCAATAGTCCTCTAGTTTACACCATTAATAAAACACTAAAATGCGATAAGATAACACTTTTCTTTCAACTTCAGTCATTTGTGTGTTTTATGATTGATTATAAAATCTAGACAAAATTTTTTTAACTGATTCTTTGTTACAAAATAAATTATTCCTTAAGTGATAATATGATGTTTTCAGAACAGAACTTTTGCAGGTTAAAAAATAAATTAAACAGTATTTAGTACTATGATAATAGTATAAAGTACAAACTTTCAATGGAATAAATCAATTTGGAAAATTCTGTTATATTTAAAGTATTTCTGGAGAAATTTTTTAAATTAAATTGTAATAATTAACGTTTTTATACTGGTAACTATCTAAAAATAAACTAAACAAAAAAAAATTGAATGTCATTATTTAACTACAGTGGACCCACACTATAACTCGGCTCATTAGATCAGGGATTTGTATATAACATGGATTTAGTCCTGATCTTAATCTTTAAATAGCCTTACAATAAACTAATATATATTTTTTCACCACATTATAGAACAAAATATAATAGAAGGGATCAAGTATATTAGAGATGAACTTGGAATTTATAACATCACATTTTGAAGGAGGGACATAAATAGTCTGTTGAACCCATAATATTTCTGCAAGTTGCTTCCTTTAAAACAAAAATTATGAAGGAAAAACAAAATGGCATAAAGAAACTTAAAATACTTAAACCTTTAGAGAATCAATTACACAAATATGCAATGTGCCCGTATAACGATAATCAAAATATTTTTTTCTCACCAGTTTTTTATGATTTATTTTTATAGATCTATAATACAACTCCTTTTTTTAATAAAGCATCTTTTATTGCTTACAGGTAGGTATAATTCTCTTAATGATTTTTATTCTTTTTTTTCCCCCACTGTAGTGTGGGTAACCTAAACATGGTTTCATTTCTCCTTGATCTGAGTTACACTGAGGGTTTGCTGTAATTTTAAGAAAACTTTTGCACTAATGTATAATTGAAATTAATTAATTAATGAATAAATAAGTGTTAAATGAGCAATGCGCTGTATCCAGAAAATATCTTTAAAACTTAAATGAAAGTAAACATTTTATGTTTTTACTCAAATTTTAATGTTCACAAATGTTTTGTCTTTATTATCTAATTTGTAGCTAGATTTGATTATATTTTGAGATATTAAGTTTTGCAATATTGAATCTTAGTATGAAATCATGATAAATATTCACAATTAATATTGAGTTGTCTGGAGTAACAGGAATAGAATATTATCAATAATTTGGAACATTTCCTTAGGGGGAATGAAATGGGTTGAAACAGGTACATTATAAATCAGTAACAACACATCCATACTTTGTTTTTGGACAATTTGTAAAATTGGGTAATTTGGGTACTTTGTAATAGATTGTTAGATTTTTTATATTATATTGTACCAGAAGAAGGAATTTGTTTCCATATTTATAGTGGACGGGTGAGGAATATCATAAAAGGAACACCATGTGAAGAGATTTAACATACTTGATTTATTATTACATAAATTATTATTAAAAAGTTTTAGCAGAGTAAAGAAACAAATTCTCACTAATAACAACATTTTTTATTTGTCCTTGCTCATTAGGGGAGAGAGGCTTCAGCCTGAAAACCAAGGAACTATAACAGAGTTTCCACATAAAAAGGCATTTCCATATGATATGAAAATTGACAAAAATGGTACTATTTGGGTACTTTGTAATAGATTGTTAGATTTTTTATATGATAATGTACCAGAAGAAGGAATTCCTTTCCATATTTATAGTGGACGGGTGAGGAATATCATAAAAGGAACACCATGTGAAGAGATTTAAGATCATGAATGAAATTTATAGAATAAATAAATTTATTTTGTTTTTATAGTTGTATTTATTTATCATGTTGTTTCTTTACTAAACATAACATTATTTTTTTTTAAACTATGAACATTTATTGTGGCACTAAGGAAAAATGTAATTTTATTGGAAACTAAAAAATGAATATAATATTTTTAAATATCAACTAATTGCCACTTTAAATCATTAAAACATAAAAATATTAAGTAATTATTTGATTCTGTCTCTAATTTAGTAAATGCATGATTGGTTCTAGCTGAATCAACTGATCATTTATTTGATTATACTTTCAGAAACATATCAGGATAAATTGTGGATTCAAAATAGCAGCATGAGGATTAAATTTAGTTTTCTTATATAGATTTCTTTTTACTGGAAGATTGCTGATTGACCATGTGTATCAATGAATGGAATATGGTCCGGGTGCGATCAAATAAAACTCAAATAGTAATAACAGAAAATTACTAACTAACTACTTGATTCTTACATTAACCGTGTAACTCCAATCCCTCTTGTCCCCAACTCATCTCAACCCAGTCCACCCCTTTTTCAGTACAGGTCCCTTCCGTATATTCCCATTCTTTCTGATAATATTTACAAATCCTTAAGATCCACTATTCCCACTCTACGTCTTGGCTTGAAGTCCCACAACAAAATTTCCTAACTTTTTTCCAAATTGAAAGACACTATTCCTTTCTAACACCGTTCCAATGTAGTTTACTGGATACCTTGTTCTACCTAATGTTGCAATTCCTTCTATATCGGTGAAACTAAAAACCAGCTTAAGAACTGCATTTCCCAGCACAAAACTTCTATCAACTCCTGTAATCCACTTGCCTCTAAATTATCAGAACACGCTTTAAACCTGAATCATACTTTTAATTCCGACAATCCTTCCATTCTTGCCACTGTCCCCAACCATAAAAAGCATCTTATCTCGGAGTCTATCAACAGAAATTTAACAGAGAATTCCGTTGATCATAAAGTTGATAAAGACTGCATCTCCCTTATCTACTGACATATTTTGAACATAATAAAACCCTCGTAATACTTTTTTCCCCTTTTTTCTGCATTTCAGAAGCTCACTTTCTTGCCATATCTTTCATTCTTGTTTCTCTAAATTCTCACCCCATATTTAATTATTTTTATATTTACTATCCTACCTTTCTCATTTATATTCATGTATCTTATTTTTAAATTTATATTCATGTTTTACCTACTTAAGTGTACTTATACTAATTACTTTTTTATTAATTTTCTACTATATATATACATATCCTCGGTTACTCATTTGGTATATTGTCTTTCTTAATCACTTACATATACAGTATCCCATAATTTTAATTTTATTTCTTCTTTGTTTTTCTATCCACATTTTTTTTAATTTTCATTTGTGGACCTGTCGATTTGTGTGTTTTAACTTATTTATTCATTAAATTATTTTATTTTATTTTATTAGTACTATTATTTGTTTATTTTTTTAAAACTTATTTATCCATTCAAGTGTTTCTTGTAACCGGCTTTTTTTTATTTTCCTTTGAATCTATGTGTTAGTCTTGTTCTCGTAGAATGTATTTGTTTGTTTGTTTTTGGTAAACTGATCTACTGCTGTGACTATTATTAATGGTCTGATCTCACATTGCCGTCTAATAGTGAATTTATTTAGCGGGTCACTGGAGAGGATCTAGAAGGGTGTATTCGGGAGAGTGAATTTGTCGACCGGGTAAATTAAAAATTGTGAAATGGTGAAATTGAAGGAACAGAAAAGGGAAAGAAAAAAAGGAATGAATTAAAATATTTGTATTTGGCGTATAAACTGAAATTGATTATAAAAGGAAACTGTAGGAAAAAAAACAACGTTTTTTATTATTTTATTATACCATGTAATTGTATGTAATTTATATATGTCCGATTATGGATTGATAAGTATGCTGTGTATGTAGCAACCTGATGTATTTGGGCAGCATAGATGAATAAAGTATTTCTCTCTCTCTATTTTTTTTCTTTAATATTATTTTTTATTTTATAATTTTGTAAATATTTCTTCTCTCCCTCTATAATATATATTATCATTTATTGTGTACCTAACTTTAATAATTTTTACATTGTTTACTTTAAAATTATTTTCGTTATTATGTGACGTACTCAACTACCATCCCCACTCCTCCCAATACAAACGGTTCACTCTGACTTTGACTTCCATCAAAACAGGTATGAATTCTGTCTCATTCATTTTCATTTGATTTTATTCTTTTCCTTATTCATCTCTTAATTTATACTTTCTTTAATATTTATTCTCTTATTTTATCTTCATCTTTCTGTTACTATTACCGTTTTCATTTATTGTTTATAACCATTAATTTTTCTTATTAAATTTTACGTTTCACTGTATACCCCTGTTATTTTCCACTATGGTTTTTTTTTCTTTGTAACTATGTCAAGTGTTTGTATCTTTTTTAGCCCTGCAACGTGGGGCGAAACGTACGCTCAAATAAAAATAGTACACCCATTTACTATTTGAGTTTTATTTGACCGCACCCGGAACATATTCCATTCACAGATTTCTTTTAAATTGTTTTGCTTTATTACTACAATTCATACTTAAACTCCTTCTTATCTAAAACCATTTAGTATTCAAAAAGAGATGAGTAGGAAAAGATGAAAATTTTATTACTAAAATTAAAAATACTAAAAAGCTCTTTCCAATATTTTTTTAAAACAAAAATAACATGTTTATTTTACCACAGAAATTAGATAAATCATAAAACTGTTTGCAGCAGCTGACAAATATTATTTTAGCCCTGCACTGCTTATTGTTACCTACAGGTGACATAATTTTAAGACATTAAAAAAAAATAAGTGGATATCTTTAGCTACTCAAGAGCACCTAGATAGCTTCATCTGAACTATTGTTTACTCATCAAATAACTAGGAATAGATCTGTTGCCAAAATATTACTTGTTATAATCAATTCTGGTGAAGGTGTTTGCAAATTTCAGTCACTTGCATGTTTCACACTTTGTTTTACTCTGATTATGGAAAGAAAAAAAAGTATGTAACAACACTCAATTCACATGTTATTTCAAATGAATTTGCATTGTCACTAAATATGTGTCATTTTAGAAAAAGCACCACAAATTATAGCCAGGATTCACATTTAATAATGTGTGACAGTGTTTATTTTACCTATGCCAAATACATTAAAAATGTAAAAGCAGATAGAACAGGGAAACATGTGAAGTTGTATGGGGTAACATCATCTGAATCCGTAAACTAGGAAGACTGAACAGACGAGGTCACTCGAATAGGATGATGAGTGTAGAGATTTCAAATAAAACATGTACAGATATGTTACACTACATTAGGAAAGTTGAACATCGGAACTTGCAGTAAGGGGCAACTGTATCAAATTGCTTTTAGGATATATTGAAAATCAGAGACAGCACCAATTGTACATACACTCAGTATGATTCATAATTTTCACTACAAGACAATATCTTCATTAATTACTTTTTTTTCTTACAAGACTCCAAATTTAAATAATTCATTTAAGGTAATGGTGACACCATTATTATCACTGGTGCTGATTATAATAATGCAAGGGTATGGATGGAAGAAGAGAGGAAGACAAGATTTAACTAGTAAGAAAATAATTTATAACAAGTATAGAATAATGTAAAAATATAATTATAACTATCCACAAATTAAATTTAAAAAAGGAGTAAATATCTCTTAGGCGAGAAAAAAAGATACTCACTATTTAAATAGCGATTAAAATTACTAATTTCGTTGAAATTTTAAATAACATATCCTCCAAAACAACTTTTTATCAAAACATGATAACCAGCTTGTTGCCTTCCTTAAATTTGATACAAAACAAGTTCAAAAAATATCGATATAGAGGAGTAACAACGATAACAACGATGCTTGACATCATGAATGAAACAACGAGGTTGTTATCAATTCACTTTTGTGGGATTATGAATTGCTAGTTTCATGGTTTTTGTAGACCCCTTCTTACCGTTCTATTACCCGTAAGGGTCCGCTATTTTTGCTGATTTTGTTCCAACCTATAGTAAGAAAAGCATTTTAAAATGCAAAGATAATTTTCAAGAATGATAAATGTAATGGCGCACTCGCGAAAATTCTATGTTTTCAAAGGCTGGAATATTGTGGTCTCCCTGAAAGCAAAGAAATACTCGAATAACGATAGAAGAATTCATAAATAAATCTAGGAAAGGGCACACCAGAAAGGTGGATGAGCTTGACAGGCACATGATCCCCATTCATAAACGGTAACAGTACCCAATGAAAATGACACTAACACAAGTTTCGAAGAACACTGAAATGCTAGAATTTCCTATCTAAAGTGAAAAATACTGACCTTAGGCTTGTGACATAATTGGGCTTGGTGAGCCTGTCAGATCAAATTACATGTGACAAACTCTCCTGACAGCTGAAGCTAAACTGACTGGGTGGGTGGGAACCTCCTCACAAAGGTAGGAAACTACTGAGAGGTAGGGGTCTTGCTCTTTCATTGCTTTTTTGGAAGAGGCACCCAAAAAAACCGAATTCATCAGCCAATGCAGGGTTAACTCCCTTCCAAAGAATTTTTGAAAAAATAAAGTGATTACCAATGATAAAGAGCTTTGACCCCAACCATGTTGGAAATAATGGGAATACAAACAATTGAATTTATAACTGGCTGAATGGAAAATTCCAATGTCATTAAAAAAAGAACTAAATATAATTGTAGATTATCACTTAAAAATGCATCAGTTTTTTTTTTGTAGGAAGATAGTCCAGGTGGCAGTCAAGAAAAGTATCAAAATAGTAGAAGAAAATTATTTATTTACTACAGTATAATATATTATAGTATTTATAAATAGTTTTCTTCTACTATTTTGGCACCTTTATTGACTGCCACCCAGACTATCTTCCTACGATCCACATCATAGGATCAACTATCTTTTCGCAATATAAATCGTTTTTTTTTTTTATTTGGTCCAGATGTTGATGGTATATCTAATTCATCACTTCACAGTTTTGCAGTTCTGCTCTTTAATCATCATGCAGAGGTCCCTCGCCACCATATATCTATAATTAAAGGAACCGAATCGGAAATCAGTTCAACAAACATCTAAGTATTCATTGCTCCTTCTTCCTTGGTAAAATAATTATTTTATGTTAGTTTTGTAGCATAGAGATATGGCTTATTTTTTTCAAATTCCTCTAAAAAAAAATTAGGATTGCTGCCCTGCTTGGTGACCATTTGAGCTTCCTGAAATATCTTCTGAAGCAAATAGGTGAAAGGTTTTCTTTCTTTCTTTTTTTTTTTAAATTTGATTACAATATATGTTTTGACATTACACTCCACTATGAAGTTAGAGGCTCTTTTGAATGTGGTTCACTGAAGCTTCATACCTATTTGTGTAACACAAGGAGGAATTAACCATTTTAACTGGAGGCTTGGAATGGTGGTTATTTTCAGGGTGTTCTGCTGTTAATTTCTAAATTTATCTTGGGGTATGGGATACCCTAGGGCGTAGTTTGTGTTAGAAATCTACAATAAACTTTTTCAAGATAGGCTTTATAATAGCTTTTAATTCAGAATATTATGAATAACAACTTCAATTTATTACTTGATACTTGTAGTGGAGTAACTAATAGCAATGTTGAAGTTCTGAGACATAGAATAACAAAAGCAGTTAAATTAAAATTTCCAAATTTTACTTTTTACAGTTATTTTCTTCTTCAATAGTTTTTATACCATAAATTACAATGATGTACAATAAAACAAAAGGGAGAATTGATAGTTTTGATCAAGAGTACGGATTTGCTGAAATCAGTGAGAAAACCAAGAAAATGGCCTTCTGCATTATGCTGGTTTGGTTGTATTATGTGGAATGACAAAGAAAAAATCTATTGTATGATTTGGGCTTTGTCTTAGTGAAGGATGTGATCATCAGACATCCTAGAAATCCCATATAAAATTTTTAGGAGAATCCTCTTTGCCTAGACTTTCAGTAGAGCTTGCTCCTCATTCAGGAAATTAAAATGTTTACTTTATGACAGAAGCAAGGATATATAATTATATTTCATTATAAATCACTAATTAAAGTTTTCTGCAATATATTTTATAGTTTAAAAATTATAAATGTTTTCCAATACTTTTTGTTTCACATTTCTATTTTCCTTTAAATACAATTTATTATTTTAAAACAATTTTTTTAAATTTTATATTATTATTTATTTATTAAATTCATACTTCAAAATGGTCAATATTACTGTATAAAATGAAAAATTTATTTTGTAGTTTGTGGTAGAAGATACCAAACTGAGTTACAACTGAGAGAGAAAAACAGAGAGTCAATTTTAGGGTCAAGTTCTACAGTTGAAGTAGTTACCTCAATGGTTTCAGATCCAAAAGGGTCTAAGTTGAGTCGGAATTAGAGGCAAACATCTAGTACTACATTATTATGTAGCATATAATAATGGTTTAATTCAACAGGAGATGATTTGAGACAGTAGGATGATTTGACATGGTTGCACTTTACCCTCACAAGAAATCCTGCTGAAAACTGTTTGCTTCTGGACTACTACGAGGGTTGCTATGTATGAATTTGATTTATGAGGTGACTTTCACACATAAACCTCTATTAAGATTTAACTTCCAGGGCTGACAGATCCGACTATTGTTATTGGTTTCTTTAAGAGTCAAAGCGTTCCTAATATCATCTTCCAAAATAGTGGGTCCTCTCACAGTATTAATTCCTCATACATGTCCAACAATCTCCTATTTTGATTGATTTGCTGATGTATGTTCAACTGAGAATTTTTCACTTGGTTTGTTTTATCAAGACAAGTCAATTATGGAAACCATTAACATTTCACCTGAAGAGAAAGACCATTTCAGTTTAAGAGGAAGAACGTTTCTGAATGTAGTGAACTTTCAGTCACCATTTTTTCAATTAGGTTTTTTGATCTCACTGTTATTTTCAATTTCTCAATGTTAGTCATAGGTTGACCAGATAAAAAAAATAAATTTTGTTCGCCAATTTTCCAATGGAATCAGAAATTATGGAAATGACATAGTTAATATGTTCATTACAAGAATAGATACAAAGGAGGGACAAGGGAGACAACTGTCTTCCTTCAGCTGATTTGTTATTTCAAATAAAAATATAAAAATGCTGCTGGCTGGCGTTTTGTTCAGAACAATTTTAAATTAGCATGAGAATTATAAAACATGATTCTCCTTAAAACAAATACATAATTGAAGGAAACAATTAAAAAGTAATATAAAATAATATTTTATTAGCATCATAATAATAGGAAATATTATATTCATAGAGTTCTAAATCAAATGCTAACAATATAACTATTTCAAAACTTAACAACACTGTTATGTGCATAATTCTTAAAATGATAAAATAATTTTCGTTTTGAAAAAACTGATGAAATCTTCATTTAAAATTTAAAAATTTATAGTGAATGTTTAATAAATCAATTATGTGAATGTTTGCATTAAAAGTTTTTCATATAATATGATTTCCTAATAACTTTTATTCATATTAAAAAAACTTAACATGTATAAGTATGAACTTAAATTAAATTGTTCATAAATAAATAATAAATAGCTTATAAACAACTTTAAAAAATCTTTAAAATACTGACTTCATGAATGTTATTGATAGTAAAACAGACCCATGCCAAGTATGTTGGCCAGGCCATGAAAATAATTGATCTTATAACTACCACCTATTACAAAAAGGATCAAGTAATACAATGCTTTTTAAGTCCTGAAATCTCAATAAAAGCTATATTATCAATCATTTTAGGATTCAGTTGGTTCTTCATTAGCTTCATCTTTCACCTTATGTCTGTTGAGTATCATTTCAATACTCCAAAGTATTATTGTCATCATTGAAAGTGAAGTGATGAAATAAATGCATGGATTATAGCTCCCACTTTTATCTCTAATAAATCCTGTAACAATGTTGAAAAACTAAATATTAATAATTTTTATTTATGAGATCAGAATATAGTCATCAATTGTACCAGCACAAATAAATATTTATTCAAGCACATTCAAGTAAGATTACTTGTTTTTCAATCAAGTAGCTCCTCAGTTATTTCCGTGGACTTATGTGATTGTTTTTAGGTAACTAGATAACTAAGAATCATTGTGCCTATGAATAGGTATTACACAATAAATAAAATTGTTATTGACTGACAAGGACTTTTTTGTAGATTGTATGTCTCTTGGACACAAGCGCAGGAAAAAGAATGGGAAAATTTAAGCTACTTAAAGCTTTTAAAATTTTCTAAAGTTTGTGATAATGTTAATCAAGTAATTTAGCTAAAGTATTTTAAAAAAGCTGCAGATTGATTAAATCCCTAGCATAGTCCTTTTCAACCTGGGATTGAACTGATATTGAATGTGCTTATTTTATTTTATCATTTAATAATAACCCTAAAAAATCCTTCAAAGACAATTTGCATTGAAAATCAAATATTTGTAGGAAAAGGTTGTTAGTATAATGTAAATTAGAATTAATGGAAATTGATTTACATCTATAGAAATGATGCATAGAATAATCAATATTTGATTAAAAAAAAAAAATTGTTTTTGGTGTGTTGTGTCAGAAGTAGATATTCTAAACAAATACAATGAATTTGTCTGGACAAGTTGTAATTGTTTGATAACATTTTTAAAGAACTCTAATAATTAAAATGTCTTAATATATAAATAACACAATCATTACCTAAAATAGGACCAGCTGCTAAAAGAAACAGTCCGTTCAACACAGTTTGAAGTCCTGTTGCTGAGGCAAGCTTCTCTAACGGAACATAACTTGGGATCACAAGACCCATATAAACTGTTCTGAAACCCTTTGCTAGCCCAATTATACTGCAAGCAATTAATGTTTGAGTCCAACCGCTTACAAATGTCAGTGCTGAAAAAAAAAAAAATAAGTAAATCATAAACTAATATGAAATCAGAAAAAGAATAAAAAATACTTACAAGATCTAGTTATCGTAAGGAACACCAGACTTATCATATACATTTGCTTGGCTGGTAGTTTGACTGCGTCTCCAATAAATGGGGAAAAAAACCTAGATAAAAGTTAGATTTCATTCAAATCATAACATATATTATATCTATATAAACATTTTCAAATTTATTATATATATAAATATAAATGTGTGATATTTTTTGTTTAACAAATGAAATTACCTCATAATTATATCTGCAAATGCTAATGATGACATTAAGGTTGCTGTTTCTCCAACACTCCACCCTAAATCACCTAGGATCAATGGTGTCATTAATGCAAAGTTTATTTCTCCTGTAAATGCAAGTGACATTCCAAACCATATGATGCGGTAACCCTGTAAATATATATATATATGTGTGTGTGTAGAAAATGATGAAAATATAAAAATTATAAATTATTTTCATGAATAAAATATAGATATTGGTAAAGACATAAAGATGAGAATAAAAAACTTATTATATAAAATTCAAAAACATAATTCTATTAAATTTTAGAAGTTTGTTTGAAAATTATTATATTTGTGTAATAATTAAATATTTTTAAGTGAACAAGAGATAAAAGATTTAAGCTTTGATTGCAATCTTGAGTTCGTAATTATTCACAATTTATAGAAAATTTCCTAATTAAATTGAATTATTTTATTTATTAATATCCAATTCGATGAATTTTATAGGTAAACAAAACACTAAAATATTCATCTGTACAACCAAACTGAAGTTTATTAAAAAGTAAGAAGTTCATAATATTTTATTTTTAAAATAACTTTGTGTCCAATTAGTGAAATTGATTAAAAAAGACATTGAATTTTAAACAAATATAGATAGCCACATAAGGCTTAATCAAAAAAGGAAATGGTTCAGTTCTCCTTGTACTTTGAATCGATGTTTGGTTGTACTTCTTTAACTCATATTATTACAAATCGGAGGTCAATTTGAAATAATATGAAACAGTCGTTAAATCGAATGTCTGTTTTTTGTATTGAAGCCAACTTCGTTTATTGGGCTGGCATAGATGATGAATATATTTTTTAGTGTAAGTCAATTATGATTTTCATACTTACTCAAGATTATTTCATTGATAACTTCATCATATTTGATATCTAGGTCACTTAAGAGTTTGTTCGGAACAACAATTAGAATTCATTTAAATATTCACATCATGATTTATTATTGGTGTTTCGGATTATATCTGTTAATTATTAAGTATTTGTAAGCATTTATGTATGATGGAATTTTTGTAATCTTGTTACAATAAATATTTTTTTACAATTTTAATTTTAGTTTGCTAGATGGAACTGCTACTTTTAAGTACTTGTTTATCTTCCTGAGATTTTATGGTCCCCAATGCAGACCTTAAACCTTTGAAAAATTTCTCAAAAGATGTAGGGATTTTAAGTTTGTACCCACTAACAATGACTAAAATTATTTGTTCCGAACTTATATCATGATATTATTTTCACTGTCATTGTTTCTTAAAATAAATTGGCACATAAATAAAGAAAATATTATTGATTTATTCATGTTAATAAATATAATCTAATGAAAATAATGCATAATTACAGGGTCTTGGAGCAGATCAAGATCAAAAAGCTTCACAATTTTTGAAATCCATTGCTGAGAGTCCTTCTTTTTTGTTTTTTTCTCTTGCCTATAAAATATATATTAAAATATTGCTAACAAAAATCATCAGACTATAATATTGAATGATAATAATAAATATGTTTATGAGGAAACTGTTTAATGAAGAAAATGTTAAAAAATTTTAAAGTATACAAAAAATTTTACTATTGTACACAATAGCAACCGGAAGAAACATAGACATTGGAGACAAGAATACATTTTTTACACAATTTCTTACTGGCAATTTTTTTTAGTAATTGGTAAAATGTTTCTAAGATATTCATGATAATTTTAGATTATGAAAAAAAATCCTACTTTACACTGTACTGTGATGCATTATAAGTGGGAAGTCCAGCATTACTCTCTTTTCTCCACCAAGTTGCATCTGGTGCTTTCTCATGCAAAGATATCTTAGAAGCAAAAAAGCTTCCTCTAGCTTCCTTAAAAAAAAAAAAAAAAAATAGGCTGTTTTAATAATGATGTATATTATGAAGTATATTATATATTAATATCTTGTTTGAGAGTTGTTAATTAGAACACAATTTCCTTTGATTCTTTATCTCAACTTTTATACAAATTATAAGTATACAATTATAAATATATATACTTGTATACTGCATCTTTGGAGAAACAAGTAGTAACTGCAACGTTTTCATAAAATGCTAAGGATTATGATACAAATCGTACAGTTCCTGATTGCTTCCTCAACTCCATGTTTTCATAAACACCCTCCTAAATTCAGGTCAACATCTTCAGTTCAAATGTGAGTAGTAGTCTAGTTGTCAGTACATGTCTCTGAGCCATAATATAGTACAGGCTGAATAAGTGTTGAGGAATTTAGGGAGGGTTTTATAAAGAAAGAGACAAAAGAGTATGTTCTGAATAGACGCCACAAACTGACTGAACCCAGAACAAAGGAACATGGCTGTTCCATTGTTCAAAGCAGTGTTGTAGTGTCACCATCTACTGTTTTATTTACAAATCAAATAATAAAACTTATTTCCTATAACAATTTGGCCTCATAAATTTTAATTTATGTTCACCTGGTAACTAAATTACTAGAGAGGTGCTTCCAGGAACCAAAATCCCAACGATTGGCAGCCAGGATTTTCTTAAAGACTATTGTTTTGTTTTTTAGGAATCCAACTTATAAATTTGAAAAGGTAAAGGACAGGAAATAAATAAATGACAATGCTGGAGATATTTCACCTAACATAATGATCTTGGAGCAGCAAATCATGTTTATATTATGCTGCTTTTGGTGTTATTTAAGAAGTGTTGCCACAAGAATGTTGATAGCTATGAAAACAATTGGTGAAACAGGGCTAAAACAACTAAATACAGATATAAAGCTAATAAAATAATTTATAAACTTCATGTGTGAATTTTTTTGAATAGTTAAATTTTATCAAGTCGCAGGTTAAGGAAAATTGGAGTTTTTATTACTCAATTTTAAATAATTGGGTTACTATACCAAACAAAAACATTGTTCATTGATCAAGAAGATATAGGGCAATTTGCCAACTTCCCTTCCCCTGCTCAATACACAAAAATAAACTCGGAACTAATTTACTCATCAATTATTTCTTCTTTCAGTCAGAAGAAACATGTATATCAACTTTCATTAAAACTGGAAAGTTGTTCAATTATATTGATTAACTTCCTACTCAATGGATATTTTTTGTTTTAACCTATTTTTGGCATTCATTGACAGGAGTAAAGAGCAATGTGTACATTATCTTGTAGTATATTTACAAATAATAAACTAGCAAAGAATATTATATTGATAAAATATAAGTATATTATATTTGCACTATAAGTATTATTCATTTTTAACTTTATTTAGAAATGAACATTTTTTACAAAACATATTGTTAATTATCATTCTTAAGCACTTCTAAGAGGAGGAAAAACAAACAAAAAATTCAAACCTTTATCAAAGTTCTCCATCTTCTTTGCTGGGATCTTTACTTTTTCCAATCCATGAACTAAGTCTACATCAAAATCTTCATCTTGTTCATCTTCGTCCTCTATTTCTTCCTTGAGAGTTTTAGTTTCATTCAATGGAGGATTTAATAATTCCAATTCTTTCTCAATAGTTGTTTCTATTCCAAAACACAGATGTTTTCAGTAGTAATATAAAATAACGAATAATAAGTTATAAGATTTAAAATAGATATAACTAATAGCAATATTTTTCAAATATGTTGTTATATTTTTAGTAAATATTTTATTAAAATCCTTATACATAAGATTAGCATCTTGCCAGCTTAGACAAAAGCCACATTTCAGCACGCTGACACAGTCAATATTAATGAATATGGTATTATAACATTTTTATACTATACCCCTCAGATGATCAATGTATTGACGGAATTGAATATCGACTCAATAATATTGTCTGTATAAGGGGGATTTACACCTGTCAAATAAATAAGTATTTATCCAGGAGTTTATTAATAGTAATAAGATTAATGAAAATTCTGAATTTAGCCTATTAAACATTTATAGTGAGGACAAGACCAAGCTGATATTAAAGATCATCCAGTTTTACTATGACATACAGAGTTTAATAAAAACCGTTAGAGAAAATCATATTTGAGAAAATCAAAAATATATGGGTCATCCTCTAATTTTGGTAGTATTTCAGTAATAAAACGTTTTAAAAATTATTGCCTATATGAATGTGAATGATTTTACTTTTCTATTATTCTCCATGATGCTAACCTTTCCTTTTCACTTTAAGCATCTAGTCATTGATTGTTATTTAGTTATAAGCTATATAATCCTTTTTTCATTATTCCTAGCTCTATCACTAAGCTGAGGCTGAAACAAGTCTATGATTTCTTTTGCACTAAGCCTTTAAACAAAAAAAACAACAAAAAAACAAATGGCTGCTATCTTTTCACTATTATCTCAAGTATTGGTATAAAACATAATTTGAATTTTAGACCAAACACACAGAGATAATATCTTTTATGATATTCTATCATTCGTTAGAATGATACAAGTGTTTTTAAGTAGGACAACATTTTTTTAGAGCTTTACATTATGTTTTATGTTAAAATCATTTAAGATCAAATAGTTAAGACTGATCCCTACTTAATAAATATTTTCTATTAGAATTATTGCAGTAATTAGGTGCTCTATTTCGTTTTATCACTTCTTAGTTGTTTATGTTACTACATAGAATAAGACATTTTTTAAAAAAATCAATATCATGAAAAATATTATATTAAGTTAGCTTCAGGGTGTTATAAGGTGCATTCCCTGAAGGCAATAAAAAAATAATGAATGAATCAACTTTAATGTTCAAAATATTTTGATAGCTAAGTAGTAACAAATTTGGAGAATGACCTTTATGTAAAACTGATTCTTTAAAGAGGCACTTCTGGTTGGTCGATTTTAGTGAAAAAGTAGCTGTAACATTTTATGTTCCTAGCTCTAAATGCTGGAATTTAGATTTTGGAGTTTCAAATTTTTCCAATGATAAACTATTTTCCAAGACTTGGTTATTTAGACTCAAGGGACTTCAGAATATGAATTTTTGTTGAAAACTTGAATTAAAAATTTTGGACAATTGAAATACTTCCACTTACTATATAATTCATACATTGGTAATCAAACGTAAAAATAGATTTAATATTTCTACAGCTGGGTGTTGAGAAGGCCAGTGATGTCCTTTTCTGCTCCTTTTATCACAGAGCTAAGGAAAATTCTTACTTTAAAGGTCTTTTACATGAATATATAACTGCTTATAATGCTTTTCATGGTTGTCATACAGATATTGATATTGCATTCAATTTATCTCCATTGTTATGATCATATTTTTCTTTACTAATGCTAGATCAATAAAAACCTGAAGTTTTTTACTTTGGCCCTTTTAACTCCCAGCCATAGAGATTGTATAGTTCCTATGGACATTATTAGGTTTTCATTTTACCTTCTACTTTTCTGTAATGCCATTTTACAGGATGGAGTAAAAGAGCACCTGTCATACAATGAAGAATGAGTGCTGAAAGGATCATTGCAGTTCCTCTAACACCATAGTAGCTTATTAGAAAACTAATTAACTTAAAAAAATAATAATTGGGATTAGTTATGGACAAATGTAGGGCAATATAAAAAAATTATATTAAAAGAAAAATAATCTTACAATTGGCATAATTACAGGACCAAAACCCGTTACAACTGAGCTGAATCCGGTTGCAAGATTTCTTCTTTTACTAAAATATGTATTTAGTGCCAGAGTAAATGAAGTAAGGTTTAAACTGTATCCTATTGCTAAGAAATTAAAATAAGCTATGTGAATATTTGTAGTAATACATAATTAGTGTTTATAAAAAGATAAATATTTTGAAATATTAAAAATAATTAATCATTATTTCTTATAATTTTACAAACATTTAAAAATTATTTCAGTAAATAAAAGTAGTTAGTTATGATTGATAGGCTATTTATAAAAGTCATTACCTCCCCCCCCAGAATACTTTTTTGTTATAGACATTTTCTTGAAGGTAGACCCATAATATGACCCAAAACCATGCATCCCTTTCTGTTCAAATAATACTGCATAATCATCAAAAAAGCCCTAGAAGATTCCTTCACTTGTGAATGACAATCTTTATTGATTACTAAAGAATTCTTATTATGTGACTTAAGTGTTTTTTTTAAATAACTGATTCAATTTAACTGTGAGTGTTAACTAGACAAATATTTATTTTTTAAATCAGAGAAAAAATATGGAGCAAACAGAAGGCATCAGATTATTTTTGTTTTATCTAATATCTAAATTTGAATTATTTATTTATTTAAATAAATAATAAAATTGTTAATTTTTTAAAGTTTTACTGCTACATACTTACAGTTAATCACTCCATAATACATAATAAATTCATGGAATGAGTTGGCTGTGCTAGTCAATAGCAGTCCAGTGAACATCAAAATTACTGATACCAAGGACACTTGTCTATAACTGAATTTCTTGAATAGTGGACCATTAAAAAGACCTAAACAGATTTATGAATAGTTATAACCAATACTTATATTACTAAGAGGTAATGAATCGGTACTATTTATTCTCATATAAAATTCAATATTTGTATGTATGTGATATTAATAATAAAGTTGCTTCTAGGGTTGATTAAAACTTATTGAAAACTAAAAATAAAAATTGTATTCCTGATTGTGCTCCCAGAGATTCTCCTGACCCCAAAATTGTTCTACAGTTGTTATAAATACATTATTATCCACAGGTGGAATCAAACCCGGTCCAAGAAGGTTGAAATTCAGTGTTTTACCCACTGAATTACTTGTTCTCTGTTGATAGCATTAATTTATCATGATGCTGAATGAATGTAAGTGATACATTTTGTAGTTTGAAAGTAAGTGGAAGAAACTTAGCACCAATAACATAATTTAGTAATAATTTATTATTTGATTGTTTGAGAGTGGTTTACTTTATTATCAAGTAAAAAGGATCAAAATTGTGTAAATTGATAATATAATTTAGTAAAATAAAAAAGGTAATTTTAGAGTGGAAAATAATAATTTGATAGTAATACTATTGAAAAATTGTAGAAAAGCAGTATTATTTTACAATTACTTTATCTCATGATAATATTTTGATATATAACCTTATTTCATAATACAATATTTAATATTAGAATAAAAATAATTGCAATAACAATGCTACAGAAAAGATGTATTGTTTAGCCATAACTTTGTCTCATCAAAACAGCTTCTAACAACTTTAATTTTATTAAGTTTATTTTACAATTATAATAATAGGAATAACTTTAGTATCAACAACTTTGACTTTAATAGCAAGTACTTCAACTTTTGATCTTCAGCAATAACAACCTAAAAATTACTTTAAAGTTTAATGTGTATTTATTTCTTACCAAGAATTAGTCCAAAAGCTGAGTTTACATTTACAATGGTACTGATATCAGTAGCAGACATATTAAGATCTTTAAATACATCACGAAAGAGTAGAGAGAAATTTTGCATAATTGGTATAACAATAATCTGAAAAAAAAGAAAAGAAAAAAGAATGACAAGAATAAAAATAAAACAATTGTGGTCATGTGAGTTAAATTCAAATTTTTATAAAAAATTATATTATTATACAAAATGGAATCATAACAATAACTTAATGTCAATTGTACAAAAGAACATTATATGGGTAATTAAGTACAACAACGAAATCATACTAATTATTCCAATATGTTTAACAGACTGGTTGAAATGATTAACTGAATGGTATGAAAACTCTTTATATTTTATTTATTGCTTTGACACTTCAAACTTAATTTTTACTAAAATTTGCTATAGTCAAATCCTGTTCTCAATGTTTCATATCACAGTTTATTTGATATTGATTCTTAAAAAAGGTCTAATTTTAGGTAGTGACATATAGAACTTGGGAGTGATATAACAAAATAAATGACATTATTTTTGAATTAATTTTAATGAAATATATATTTTTTAACCAGTTGTCAGTCTGTAATCATGGATGAAATTTCAATATAACATGACAATAACCCCTCCCCCGCACAAAAAAAAAAATCAAATGCCACAAACAAATATTATCTTGATATCACCCCATTATCAGGTATCTGATTAAATATCTTTTAAAATTATATTTTGTTTTCTCCTTATTTGTGTTATATTGCAATAACATATTTTTGTCACTAATATAAAATTTTAATACTTGAAAAACCAACATTATATATAAGAAGATATGATTCCTGCAGGAAGGTATTTCATATCTCCTTATGGAAAATTAATTAAGACGATAAAGAGGAAACTTTTGAATAAAATATTTTTTTATTTCGGTTGCTCTAAAAATATATATTTAATAGTTTTTTTTATGATGGAAATAACGAATATTAACATTTTCCTGTAAAAAATACAACAAAATAACAAACTACAACAAAGTCGTTAACGTACGCTAGCTATCGGATGGTCTTTTTTTCATTCAAACTTGTTTATATTTTTCCCTTTTTCTCCTTTAGTTACTCATAAAATGTTTTAATATTTTGTATTTATCCATTATTTTGTACTATAATCAGAATTGGAAGCCCGGCGGAACCATGGTAAGGCGCAATGCTGCTAACTCAAAGGACCCGGGTTCGAATCCATCTGGGCAAAATATTTTTTTTATGTTACACGATAGCTGGTTTCGGAGCCCTCCTGGAGTCAACCCAGCTTCATAAATGGATACCCATTGTTGGATAAAATTTTGCGATCGAGCGTGATTCTGACCATATCACCTCTTTGCACAACCGTGGATCTAGTAACAGTACTTCCTTACAAAGTGCTGAACCCCTGACCCATCATAGGTTGTGGTGGTTCAGATTTTTTTAACAATGAGAATTGGTTACTTATTTCGAATAAAAACAATTAGAGGAAGATTTTTAAAGATTCGTCATTTATGGCCAGTCCACAATATTTCAATGAGAATAAGACCTACCTGATATAAAAGAATATTTAATTGTACATTGAAATTTCGAGTTTAATGGTCTTCTCTGGTAGACTGTGAGAGACGTAAGGATTGACGTCGCCATCCTGAGCAAATACAAAGTGCCGGACAAAGACTCATGGTTATCCGATGACATAGGAAATGCTGCAATTTGGACATGTGCCCAATATGTCATAATGGAAACGGCACAGGTACACACCAGTGGATTTGTCTGAGACAGGGTAAGGAACTTCACCACGATCGAGGAATTCTCGGATCACAAAGTTCATGATGCAAGAGGGCGAAGGCAATTGATAATTGCTGGAGACCTCAATGCCTGGGATACGGTGTGGGACAGTCGACGAGGAGAGATCTTTTTAGAAGCCTTTTTGCAGATGGAGGATATGATACTGGCCAATACTGGTACAGAGCCTACTTTCGTAAAAAGAGATAGATGCTTTGTAATAGACCTAGCATTGCGATAGCCTACGATCTACTACCAGCTGGCAAGTCTGTGCTCTTTTCATCAATAGTGACCACCAGGCTATCCTGATTACTATGGGCGTCCGGGAGTCGAGAAGGGTAGTGAGACAAAAGAGGGAAGTGGATCGCTGGAAAACCACACATAAATATCGTACGTAAATATCCCACACACGGATAGGTATGGACCTCTTATGAAGATTTCCACCTTCCAACGAAAAGACGAGACAGTTATTAGATGAGGACCAAAGGAACCTCAAAACATGTATTTTCGTCGAAAACTGGAGTTTGAATATTTTCACGATCGTAATACTTTCCCTTACTATATATTTCGTATACAGGAAAGTTAAAATAAAAAAATTAAAATACCAAAATGGCAATGTGACACATTAAAAAAAAAGTCCCTTTTTATTCAAAATTTATAGTGTTGAAGAAGTTTAATAGTGTCTTATTTATTAATGTAACATACATCATTGCTTTGAACTACCAATTGAGAATTTCACAAGTCAAAGCTAAAATTTCCTAATAGTGAAAATTGAATGACAAATTTTGGGTATTTGTTTCTCCCTTACCTCAATTAGATGTGTGTGAGAAGAGTATGAAAATGAAAATTTGTTCACATATATCTTAGAACGAACAAGGTTTAGAACAAACTTTTCCCATATGAAATCAAAGTAAATTAAATATTCCACAAAAAAGATAATTTTTTTTTCTTTTTGTTCCTTAAATATTGATAGCAGAACAGTAAGATAAGATTTACATTTTTATGGAAGTAGAGCGTAAATACTTATGAAATGGTATTAATAAATTACAAATTACTTCCTTTTTAAAATTTATAACTTCATTTTTTTGGACCTAAGATTGATTACATAATCACCTTTAATGATTAATGTTCAAGATAAATTCCCATGCATGCAAAGAATGATATTTTTATGTTTTCCGAAAGATCTAAAAGCATTAGAGATTCCATTTTGGACTTTATTTGTAAAAACGAAAAGTAATTAGAATGAGAAAATAGAGAACTGTTTCACAACATTAGTGTATCTGGAAGTGACGATGTTGAGAAGGGAAGGAAGAGCCCCAAGGCCCGAAAGACAAAAGACGCAGTAACATATTTTTCGACCTAGTATCACAAAAAACAGTTTCATTGAAATTGGGGCTTTCACCTTTGTAGCTCACCTTCTTAATTAAAACATGTAGGTATTGCCATTATATCCAATTATATTTGTGCAGCTATTAGAATATGTTTACCATATTTTTCACTAAAACAAAGTGGAATAGATAAATAATTATTATGCTTAGTTATTTTCTCCATTATAAAAACAGACAGCTAACTGAAGGCATTTTCTATTAAATTACGGTTTTTATTTTTTAGTATGTAGTCTTTTCGTTTTTCTGCATAGACGTTGGTTATTATTCAGTTGATTAGATGCACTTGGTTCACGTACCCACATGGGTTTGAAACTGGAATGTATAGTCTAAATTTAACTCGGCTGAAACCACGGTCACGAACAGTATGTTATAATAAGGAAATTAGATTTTGTATCCTTTCATTGGTGTAGATTAAGTTTGAATAATATTTACCTTTGTCTAGGTTATCCATATGACAAGGCCTCAACAATGCTTGTTCATCGGTTAGGAGGAATTGGCGGGACGAGTTTTACATGTACTCGCCGTAAATCCTCGCGGGATGGAAAATTCATTCCGTAAGGTACTCCTTATGGCCGTGAAAGGGATACCAAGTCCTACAGGTACTCACTGTAGGTCCTTGCAGGTAGGAAACTCCACTCCATATTTACTAAAGGTTGTGAATTGAGATGTTAGACTTACAGATACTCGCTATAGGGCCCGATGAAAGGACAAAAAGGTTAAAGGAGACATCGAGCAGACAGAGTGAAGACAGTATTAGCTACATTACTCTAAAAAATCTGGAATGTCCAATGAACTGTACCTAGAAGTAGTCTGAATTGGAAATCTTCACATTAGACTGTAAATGTTTTGCTTAGTCTGGTCTTGGTTATTCAATTCTATCAAGAAGTGGTATGTACAAGACGTTAGCTTTTAGTGGATCAGATGATTCTATTGTAATTTTTATTGATTCAAATAATACATTTAAAAATATAATAATATGATAATGGTTAGATACAAGTCAAGTTAAATTATTTACGAGGACAAATACATATATCAATTACGGTGTTTGTCTGAGATCGTAGTGGTTCGTGTGTCGACAGCTAAATCATACCAGGTGGCCCTTAAAGGTTTTAGTGGTGGCTAGAACGGTAGAGTAATCGTTACACCTTCATAAAATGGCAATTATCTGCTTTAATATAAAATTTATCTAAACTAAAGATTATCGTGTAATACGAATAAAATAATTGAGCGAACTCTTATGATTAGCATTCTGAATGATTCATTATACTAAATAATTTACAAACATAGCAAGATATGGTGTGCTACATACATTGTTGGTTCCGAAAGCAGCCACGATAATCCAACCATAGCCGCCATCCGGAATTTGCTCCTTTTGCATTGGGCGTCTGAAATAAGTTAAGAATAATACTTAAAATTTAACCCTTATTTTACTTTATAATATTTATAAAGTAAACAAAGACAAGAAAGAAAGTTATTAAATTTAAAAAATGTCTAAAACCTTAACATGTATAAGTTTCATTTTATCTAAAAAATATATTTATCAATTTCTGTACTTATCAATAATTTATGAAAAAATATTTTTATCAATTAGTTGAAAGTTAAGTGATCATTTATTTTTATATTTCAGTATTTATCTTTCTAGCTATTGCAATTGAATAATGCTGTTGTAAGAACCTTCGTACTGAGTTTTATTTTAATTTTATACCTATGTGATTTAGTCTATAATTTTATTTAAGTCTCATTAATGGTGGCTTACTCTGATGAGTGATATGAATTAAGCCACACTAGAAGCACTGAAATATAGTGAAGTTCGATTTCATATTGTGCATCGCAGAAACCTGGTTCAAGATTCTCCACCTTTGTCGTACGTGACAATAGAGGAGATATAAGGATAAGTAGGTGCTGAATAGAACTGATAATTGCTGTTATCTTTTGGAAATATTAAAAGTCTAAAAAAAATTGACTGTACAAAATGCGTTATTTGGCGATCATAGTAACATTTTTATTTTAAAATCTTCTGTGGTATTAATTTACATAAAATTACATGCTGACAAGGTCATGCTATTATTTTAAATGAATGGTGTTATTATTTAAAAGAAATGGTAGCCGAAAGACTAAAATGTTAAAATTGTCGTTCATTTCTCATTTAATGCTCAATATGTTTAAAGTTATCAACGCACGATAAAAGATAATAAAATATATTTAAAATTTGAGCAAACAACACAGGTATTCTTCTCCTTACAATTAATTTAAGTATTTTTATAATTAATTAAAACATGTATGTTTTGTTAGTACATAATATCATACACAATTTGAGAAACGAAATTGAAATTAATTGGTAGATATTTTCAATATTAACATAATTATAAGGTATTATTGTAAAATGTATTAAGAGTTTGAAAATTTAACATTAAATTTGTCATTGCAATTTTATACGTGGAGTAAATTTTTAAATGGTTTGCCTAACTGGATACATTACGCCTGGGATATTTAACTAATGTAATACAGACGAATATTTATTATCATATATTAATTATATTTTTGGGTATGTATTTATAACCAAATAGAAATAATTTTAATTTCTCATTGAGGTATAATCCATTCAACTATTTAGGTTTTGATAGCTATCGAAAAGATTAAACTTATGTCTAATAACGTTTTGGTTAATTTAATTAACTTAATACACACAAAATAGAAAAATATATTCTCAAGTTATTTTCTTCAACAACTCACCAACACCTCTTTTTGATTAAAAGTACCATGTCAATGTAGAATTAAATGGTATTCAATATCAGCTAGATCTTATCGTCATTATAATAGTCTGACGGAGTTTATTTGAAAAAAAAATTATAGTTTTCAGCAATAATAAACAATAGATAAATTCAACATATTAAATAATTTTATGAATAAGTAAAGGAGAAAAAAGGTAAAATGGAAATATGAGAATCTAACGGGATAATCCGAGTCCGCCTGGTCTTTCCCGATTACAAAACGGCTTAGTAGTATTTTGTTAATCTGTTGTATTTTTGGAGCGAACAAAATTTGCTTTAGTTATTCCCACCACGAGGCATCTTAAAATACGAATTTTAATAACAGATTTTTATTGGGTTTTATTTTCTCGAAAATTATAAAAATATCGATAACTTCAGTACGAGCCCATATTACAAGAGCACATGGAAAAAAGACGGTTGTCTCACCCAAATTTTCGAATTTATTAATGTAAACAACTTATAGATAGGAGTAAAAATTGATGAGTCTGCTATTCCAGTTCAAGGGAGTTCGAAAATGGCGGCCGTTCCAAAAGTCAACTTTATGAACTCAAAAATGCAGTAATTTCATACCTTTTAGTTTTTGACTCATATGAAACTAGGGTTGGTACTGACACAAAAGAAACCTGTCTGCCAAGCTATTGCTATGCTGCGCGTTTTGCAGACGCGTTTCAAAATTCGACTTTGGAAATTTGAATTTATATCGTTTATATAGTTATTTATATCTTCCTTTTTATGTATCAAATTTTTTATTAATCTGAAATTTGAAGAAAAAACTCAAGTTTTATCTATTTAGCTGTGTTGCAGTCGTTTAATTGATAAATTTCATTATTATTGGTTTTGCTGTTATACATGAAAGTTACTTTTGAACAAATATCATTATTAGTAGAAAAATTACAATAATAAAACGCAAGTAGTTGTTGTTGTCTGGGGCTTTAGGGCGTAAAACCCTGAGGTCATCAACGCCCAAAAAGCTAGTAGTAATTAAATTTTATTGAACGATTTATTAAATAACAAAAGAGGAGTTTTGTCAAACGTTTTTCAAATATCAATACTTACAAACATATACTTTTTAATGTAATATAAATAAATAGTTAGAAAACCAATTGAAGCTACTTAAAACACTACAAAAAAATATTCTAATTAGTTTTTTCGTAAGAGTGGTTTTTTTTCATGGTATTAGCGAAATCTATTCACAAAATGTCCATTCCACGTCACTAAAAACAAAGTTATTATTAGTTTTTAGGATGTTAAATAAGCTTTAATTAAAGGTCTAAGAGAAATCTGTATATCTAATAGTTCCTGAGTTGTAGCCGTCATAAGCAACAATTTTCATGAGAAAAACGTGAAATGGACATTTTGTGCACATCCTAAAAACAAACTTATTATTATTTTTTTCGTAGGAGTAGTAGTTTTTATGATATTAGCAAAATAAATTCACAAAATGTCAATTTCTTGTTTTTCTGACAAAATGTTTTGCTTATAACAGCTATATCTCAGGAACTATGAGATGTACAGTTGTCCCTTAGGTCTTAAATTAAAGCATATTTAACGCCCTAAAAACAATGTCATTATTAGTTTTTCCATAGGAGTAGTTGTTTTCATGATATTAGCAAAATTAATTTAGAAAATGTTAATTTCTTGTTTTTTTGACAAAAGGTTTTGCTTATGACGTCTATACCTCACGGAATATTACATGTACAGATGTCTATTAGGCATACAATTAAAACTTGTTAAACGTAATAAAAAAAAGGTATTATTAGTTTTTTCGTGGGAGTAGTAGTTTTCATGATATCAGCAAAATAAATTCAGAAAATGTCGATTTCTTGTTTTTCTGACGAAATGATTTGCTTATATCTTAGGAACTATTAGATTGTCCATATGTAGAAGAAAGAGAAGTAAAAATGTAAATGAAATGAAACCTATTTTTTTTTTTTTTTTATTAGGCTTAAGATTAAGAAGAAATTTGATGTCAGCCATTTATGAAAATGAATGACATGGAAGCATCTTCAGTCCCTCCTTTCAAGTGAGTTCTTTTTGAAAAAATGAAAAGATACCAATTCGTCCCTGCAATGGTGAGTAATTTTTACCGCTCTTAATACCCCTTTTTTGTTAGCTGAAATTTTCGGATGGAAATTTTGGTATGAGAGGAGTTTCCAAAGTTGAATTTTGGAACGCGTCTGAACCAATCGCCGTACACCACTAGTTTGGCAGACAGGTTTTTTTTTTTCAATACTAACCCTGGTTTCATAGCAGTCAAAAACCGAGAGGTATGAAATAACTGCATTTTTGAGTTCATAAAGTTAAATTTTGGAACGCGTCTGTAAAACGCGTGGCACAGCACTAGCTTGGCAGACAGGTTTTTTTTTTCAATACTAACCCTGGTTTCATAGCAGTCAAAAACCAAGAGGTATGAAATAACTGCATTTTTGAGTTCATAAAGTTACATTTTGGAACGCGTCTGTAAAACGCGTGGCACAGCACGGGCTTGGCAGACAAGTTTCTTTTGTGTCTGTACCAACCATAGTTTCATATGAGTAAAGAACCAAGAGGTATGAAATAACTGCATTTTTGTTACGGTTTGGAACGGTCGCCATTTTTAAACGGTTCCCTGAACAGGATTGGCAGACTCTTCAATTTTGACCTCCAAATGCATGTAGTTTCACATTCATGAATTCGAAAATTGGGATGAAATAAGTACCTTTCTTTTCACTCTTCGGCTCTTGTACTACCTATCTATACAAAATCTGGGAACGTCACAAGTTAAAGATGCGCGAACCCGCACCAGACTTTTTTTTTAGAATATTAGCATAATCCAGGAATATTAATATGTACATTAAAGAAAGAAAAAATACGAGGCTTGGTGGTCAGCATTCCATTTTTGTTTTATTAATTTAGCTTTCAAGACTTGTTTTGCAATGCGAAAGAACAGCTCCTGAAGTAGGCAAGCTACAGGTTCAAAAGAGTGCTTCGTCTAGACCATTTTTATATTAATTAGTGATATCAGGAGCGTTTTTCTTTATCTTGTTTGTTACGGCATATCGAGATTGAGGTCGATTTCCTTTACGATTAAAAAAAGTCAAAAATGTTTTGAATAAGTTGAGGCATGTAAGGAGATCAGTTGCTACACTTATTTCCATTTTCTTTTAATTCTGTTCAAAATTTATTTCATTCACTGAAAATTTAATAAAAATACAAATCATTTTCGGACGATTAAAAAATATTTCGACTCCATTCTCTGATTTTTATTAAACTTGGTACAATTATTACTGTCCTGTTATCGAAAGCAAAAATCTTTTATCATATCATTTCTAAATTTTTTTAAATTAGTTTTTAATTAAGTATTATTTGAAGCTTCGAAAATCATGCCCTCAAAACTTTCATGAAAAAGATTTAAGATATCATATTGATATTTTATACAAAGGTAGTTTGTGTGCCTTATCTAAAAGCAGTCAAACTTTTTTTTTTATTATCTATCTCCGTTGTCAGGAAACTTAAGAAGCTAAAGAAGTGATTTCAACATAAAAGGTATTAGGAAAATGTATACATTTACATTTTATTATTTTGATATAATGTATGCATAACCAGCATATATCAATCAATTAATAATTAATAGTATATATAATTAAAATATAGTTTTTAGTATAATTTATAAACTCATCATTATGTATGTATCATTTTTCTAAATAATATATTGAAACAATATTCCTATGTTTGGTAAACAGTAAATATTTTTGCCAAAGAGAATAATGTACTTTTAAAAATCACATAATTTTGCTCATCTTGTCTATTATTTTGTTTGTATATATTTTAAGAGAGTTTTTATTATTATTATTATTATTTTTATTTATTTTTTTATTTTATTTTTTTAAAATTTATTTATTTATTTATTTTTTAATTTTAGTATGTATCAGATTCATTCATCACTATTACCTATTGCCCACAACTGTGTGGCAGATTGTAATATCTATCAATAAATAAATCTTAATAGAAAATAGGATAGATAAACCCTCCTAATATCTTAAAATCAAACATCAAAAATACAACACACTCAAGTGAACAGTAATGTAGAAATTGTATAATGTTTTAATATTAATAAAAAACTGTTATTATCAAAGAAAACGAATTAAGTGTTTAGTCTAAACAAAAGGTTTTTTCATGGTAAATATTACGCTCTCTTTGTACCTATGCCCTTGGAGAAGGGATACTGGATCGCATGTGAAAGAAGTCGTTTTTGAGAGAAGATAAACCGGAGTTGAGGAGAATACAATTGTTTTTGTTGATTTTGTTTTTTGTTGAGTTTATTTTGTTGACAGTTAAAAGTAACATGAGCGAGTAAATTTACGCCTAACCAAGGCTGGGGAAGTCAGAGAAGGATGCTACAACGAAAGATTCAATAAATTAGTTACAGAGACCTTCAAGAACCTACTCACCAATTCTTAAAATAAGTAAAATTCCATTCAGTATTACCCTAAATTTCACTGACCACACTAAGCAGTATTGTAACCCTTTTGGCAAAGCCCCATACAATCAATTTGTTTTATTCTAAGTAATCAACAATTAGAGGCTACCTTTTTTTTTTTTTTTTTTTTACAACGCCTAATTTATTTTCTTCCATTATTACTCCATATCACTAATTTAGCAGCAATAGCAATTTAATTAATTCTGATAATATCCTCTAAGACAGAGATTTTCAGTACTAAACGGTTTATTTTCGATTAATTTTCCTGACCCACGGACGGTGGAGTGGGAAAGGGGAGGAGAAAGGGACTAATTTCATCCTCTCCCAAAAAATAATCATTGAAAAAATATATACGTATGCATTTATGATATAGCTAAAAGTAGCAATATTCGTAACTGTGATCAATTATAATTCATTAAGAAGGAGAGAATTTAATCTTGTCTCATCTCGTAATCGATATTAAATAATCGAGATGGAGATACTTAAAATACAAATTTATTGCCTGCTCTTAATCCAGGCCTGCTCTCCGAAGATTCCAAAAACCTTGATAGCCCCCCCTCTCCCTACCTCTCTCAAAAAATACCTAATTAGCATGGTCCTGTCTGTTTGCACTACTTATTTATCAATAATAAACGTTCAAGTGGATCAGAAATGTAAATGTTCGAATAATTTAAGCCAAAGATAATTGAAATTTACTTATACATGCAGAAGCATCACTATTATTATTCTTACCGCATTAGCAGACACAAAGCAAGGCTTTCTGGTGGTTTGAGGTATACTCTGTTATGAAATCATTTCTTAATAATATTCAGGTTTTACATACCTAGACATTTCTCTCCAAGACAATTGAAGCAGTCAGCCGAAATTACAATTCACAAATATTTCTAAACCTGTCTTCGACGTTACGACGTGATGAGCCTTATCTCTTTATCACCTCATCCGCCGGGAGACACTGCCAATTTGAACACGTTTCGTTATCATTCGCTCAATAATAATTACATTCACATCGATAAGCTTTTATGGAATGACGTAACTTATATTGGTGGAATGATAATGATTATAATTTATAGTATTTTGAGTTTGTGAGTTTATTCCTATATCTAATAAATTATTATAAATGTAATAATCGAGTTGTGGTTGATGTATGGATCTTAAGGATATAATAATATCAAAAATTCAAAAATAATTAGAGAGAATCTTTCCTTCCCGTGTTGTCCCCAATATCCCATGATTAAAGAGTACCTGATCTTACTTTGAAAAATTAAGCAACAATGTAAAATTGTCTTTTCATTATGAAAAACCTTTGTCTTTGAATCCCTAGTTTTATTATTTACAAAATTCTTCTGTTTTTTAAGCTTCCTGGAATTTTTAATTGTAAGTAATATTTAATTTAAATATACACTCAAAATACTCGTTACAACTTGTTTTGATGAGTAAAACCTAATCCGAAAATTTCAGAAATTTCTATCTTGCCAATAGGCTTTAATTTCCTCATTATTTCTTTAAAATGTCAACAAGTACAGTTGAATTTGATGTATGTTTCTGTTTTGAGTCGAATGAGACCGGCCCCAAGTCTCTATGTTAATTCGCTTTCCAGATATTGAATTATTTCCACTTTTTGGCTATTCAGTGTGCGGCGAGGATTCCTTTGTTTGCACAATTTACCAAAATTAATTTTTAAAAAAATGAACAGCTGAGCTCCGTCACTAATGCTTGCAGTTTTCACATATACAGAATATCTTTGCAATATCGGTATTTTTATTAAGTGGCTAGATGTAGCAATTCTCATAAGATGGGTTTTGGTATGAATCAGTTCTGGGAACCAGACTACACAAAACCTAAAAATTTCATCAAAATTAGTTGACGGGAATAGTTATTATTTCCTAATATAAATTTGTTTTCAGAAAAAGGTGTCTCTGAATTGAATTTTCTTTGATATGAAAACATAGAATGCGAGTGGATTTAGAATCTGACCGCAAAAGTCTGAAAACGTGAAACTTAGTTGATAATTTGAACCTGTTCCTCGAAAACGTCAACAAGAAATGAGAAGGAACAAAATTTTATTGCTTAATATTTAATTCGTTTAATATTTTGTTTGTATTTTAGGGGACAAAATAACCTTAATAATAGGTTGTCATTATGAGTATTCTCATTGTATTTAATTGTGTTAGTTCAGCTATTACCTGCCGGAGCCTGTTTTCCATTTTTTTTACTGAAAAGAGGTAGAGCAAATGGAGTTTTACTTTTACTTTATTTATTTGCCCAGTAGTGAGGCCTCCACTTAATAGAATTAATACAAAAAAGCGCACCAAATGCAGCAGAAGTTAAGACAGGATTTCCTACAATAGCCGCCGATAAATACGAAGAAATCTGATGACATATCGCTCAAGAATTATTTATACCATTACCGAGGAAAAAAAATCTTCTTATCTATTTATCTTGATCCATTAATTGTTTGGTCACATGAGGATAATTGAGGAAACAAGGTCAATCGAAATACGGCTATTATCAACGTCCTGGTCCGCTACACTTTATTGTTAGCAGTTATAATTTTAATTTGAAATTAATTTTAATTTATAACAAAAATGAAGTTTGAAATTCTTGAAGGAAAATTTTTATTGATAACCTATCTTTATGTCAAGGCCAATAACCTCTTGAAACTAATTCTCAATCTCGCCAAGAAAACAATTATTGCACTGGAATAAAGACTATAATTTACGTTGATTTATAATTAATCAATTTATTTTAAATTTCCTTTAGATGGTCCTTATAATTTCTTTATCAATTCAATTTTTTTATTAGTGATTTATACAGCTTATTATAGTTATCAAATAAAATCATATCATCTATTATCATGATGAAACAATACCAATTACTATGAAAAATTATTTAACTACAGACCTATGCGAATAAAGAACTTGAAAAACCTGACGTAATGCTTGGAAAATCTAGCTGAGCGATCAGGAAATCCAAAGAAGCAAAACCTCACGCCTCATATTGTTTATTTGGCAATAAAAATTAATTTATTATTTATTTAATTGGCAGTCGTCTTAAATTCGTTTTATTAAGAATATTAATTTTTTGAATCACGTGAATACTTTCTCTAAAGTTACTGAAGATATACTCTGTTTGTAATTGTCAAACTTGGCAATAGTTGGTTCTTTCACAGTCCGATGTAACTAGTAATAGAATTGGAGAGACCTAGAGAATGAACTATAATATTAATAATTTAAGAAATAAAAATACCTCTGTCTTGGTGTTACAGTTAGTCTCTATCCAATGTCAATCTCTATGTTATATCAATAGAAATATTATAATTAAAGTTTCAATAATTTTACATTATTGTACATTTACATCCCTGGGGGTACATTAATAAATTATACATAAGAGGTTAAATAAATAAATATGTTAAGAGAGAGAAGGTGGAGGTGGGAGAGGATGGGAGAAGGAGAGGGTGTGGAAGAGAAAATGGGATAGAAGAGAGGGATAGAGTGAGAGGGGGTGTTATAAGTGTCCTTAGAATGGGGCTTCCATCCCTATTTTTATAGCTATTGACTGCCGGGTCTGTTCAGTTGGGAGTAAAGGTGTTTACGTTGTTATTAGCAAAATGTTGATCGTCGTTAACATTCTCGAAATATGTTGACATTGACCTTCGGAATTGGTTAATTGTCTAAACGCTGTAGTATATTTTGCAATCGGCACGATTCTTCCACTAAAAAATTTTTGTTTCAAAGTAGATTAAAGACTGTAAAAATAGTACAGTATAGTAGTATTATACTTTTAAGTTATATGGTTTCGCCATAGGGAGTTATACGTTTTGAATGCGTTCATTAACTGTTTTCGACAGCGCTTACAATTTAAATGAGTTACAATTTAAATTATCATTAATAATTATAAAAAGACTTAACTTTATAAAGAAAAGACTAGCTTCTTTTGTCTTAACTCGAAATTGGAATTTGATTACAAAAGCTAAGAATATTCAAGAAATGGTTTTATATTTTAAATTCTTGCATGTATGAAGGCTTGCAAGCGTCACAAGATTATAACAGGATAAGAATAATGTATTTTCCTTATCTTAATCCAATATTTTCCGTCATAATATCGAACCTATGTTTCATATGTTAATCCGATATTTTCGACGCATACCAGCCAACATTGATGAATGTCCAACGGTGTTAGCTTATAAGGCTTAAGATGCCTCAGTTGTATAACTCTTACGATGGAATGTGGCACGGGTTGCTGGCGAAAAATGAGTCTTCTTCAAGAGACAAGGTCTGTCATATAATTTTCACACAATAAATGAAATTGTCTTGGTGTTAATCACTTACTTTCAACCCTACAAAAAAGCGGAAACAATTACTTTTTGACGAACGACTACTTTACAAGCAGAATGTTTGCAAGCTGTTGCTACTCGACGCTTCGGTGTCACCTTGTCTTGACGGGTCAAAGCCGTTCTATTTAAGACACTGATTAATCCTGGAGAACAACTAAAATTATGGAGAGAGACTTTCAAATATTTGAAAGAAAAAAATTTATATATATATATGGACCTGTTCGCTCAGCAGGAGTTTGGAGACAAGCAGTATTCAGCCGACATTGCCTTCAGTTGTGGTAATTTTTAATCGCTCTAGATAAATATATATTCCCACATGTTGGCATCTATAAAACCTGGTGTTAGTATAGAAGCGATTATATCGTATATTTGTGTATATCCCGCCTTCTCCATGGTACATGCTATCGTGGAGTTGGTGACACGGTACTAGGCCTTGGATTTTTTGCCTTCCCGACGTTGTGTTTATAGATCAAACGGGCTTCCATGGGTATCATTGCATTCCTCTCTTGCTGTCAACGCCTACTTTATAAGATTTTCATATTTTGTCTTAGAATTTTGACGAGTACAGAACGACATTGTGTGATTCAGATTAGAACTGAACTAATCTGAATCACTCATTGCGATCATTTATATCCAGTAGATTTATACATATGCTCGAAAGATTTTAACTGCTGTGGATTAAAACTTAAACAAATAGTAGCTTCAATCAGCAGAAGTTATAAAAATTTTCAAACCGCATTCACAAATACGTATACTCTCATCCCACCCTTTTACCCATTATGTGTTGCAATTTTCATTTAGCGTGAATAATTATTTCATACTTTGACTATCGAAATGTGTACTTAAGTGAATTTTGGATGTTTGATACAGCTATGGAGCCACTATACTAAAATTTATTACTGGAATTCGCTGACTTTAGGTTTTTATATTACCTATTCGGTAGCAAATTTTTAGGCATATTCACGACCAAAAAATTAAAGGATAACGTGAAATAGGAAAATGTACCTTTTATAAAAGCAATAAGCGAGATCTCAGTAAAAAGAAAAGATACATAACCTAAAAGGCCATCCGTAGCTCAGGCGGTTAGGTGCAGGTCTATCAATCTGAAATCTGCGGGCTGCGCCGATTCGAATCCGGTCTGGATTCGCGTTGACTTTTTTCATTAAGTAACGGTCCCATAAAATGAAAAACTTAGCCCCCATCACAGTTGGAATAGGCTTAGGGAAGTATGGGACTTCAATGGGAGTGTTGGGACCTACAAAGGATAATCTATCATATTCTAGAATTTAGGAAAGTATCACTTATTTCTATTCGTATTCATATTATCATTGGACATTATCAAACTATATAATACCGAAGAACAGCTTCTTAAAATTCTACCTCACCCAATAGTGTTTCATTTCGCAACTCAATAAATGTTTCAGCTCTCCATCCTTCAAGTGATCTTGAAGGAATGAAGTAATTTTATAATTTATGTAAAATGTATTTTTCAAATCTTTTAGTAAATCTTTCAAAAACCACACGTCAGCTGCTGTTAAAATTTCCACAAGAGATACTTACAGGAGAATGTAGGTCCTCTATTTTGTTGACTCTTGTTTTTTTGCGTCATTTTAGCCGATTAATTAAGCCTCTTACGTAAGCCATTGAAGAGTGTTCTCTAAATTAGGACTACGCAGATGGACTGTAATCATGCTGATGTTTCCTGGTATACCAATGCTGATATCATATGTTTAATGGAGCTACGTTTCCGCCGTTAGTATTATCAAACACGATTGACGTGTATTATCAATTATTGATATTGTATTCAAATTTTAAAGAGAAAAATATTTCGCACACTCTTCTTAATAGGTTTATGAATATATAAATTATATAATTCTGATATATATTTTTGAGAACTGGTCATTAAGTTAATTCATATAAGGTAATCTTTTCCGCTCGTTAATTTCAAAAATACCATCACCATTATCCGATTTATCTGTGTGATAATAAAATGTTTATGATAGTGATCTAAGGATATATGTTTTCGCTGTAATGATTAGTTTTATTTTAGTAAATTAAGGCGTTGCTTGGGTCTTAGGGACGGAGTGGATGGTGGGAGGGTGGGGAGGGGAAGGACTAAAGGAGGAAATTTACCCCTCAAACCGAGGCTCAAGGGGTCTCAGATTTTCTAGTTCGATTTCTATAGAAATATTTATGAAAATTTAAAGTCGAATAGAAATAACTAGAAGGAAGCAGAATAAACATGGAGATTTTTTGACTGATATTATTTGGGGAAATGTCTCAGAAGTAAAGTCCAGTCATAACCTTTCGAACAATCCAGATTAAAAAATAAAAAAACTAACCTTTTCCAAACTGTTTTATCCATAAAAAATGGATTCAGTTAATTTTTAGAATTGTGATTTTCTAAGTTAAAAGTAGAGGAGGGTTGTCGGTACAATAAGTAGTCAAGGATGTAACGACAAGGCAAGTAACTAGGAAAAAAAATTCCTAGAAACAGTATATCAAAATTTAGTATTTTAATAGCATAATGTATTTAGATATATTATATAGAGTATTGGATAGGACTTGAAGTGACCACTTCCAAGATGGGACTATAAGGAGAAAGCCACAGAAAGCTGTAAAGGATATAACATTTAGTTATATGTCTATATTAATAAAATAAAGACAACTGCATAGCGACAATTTACTATATTGTATAGTAGTATTTACTATACTATATTATTACTCAGGCAAGTCGTTATCGAGTTTACTCAAATTACCTCAAATTTGGCTTAAATTTCCCCTTTTGGGAAATATTGCAATGTTACTTACAGATTGTATCATTGATGAAAATTTATTAAATTGTTTAATTTCCTTCCTATTTCACAATGTTTAAAATAATATTTCTAAAGCCTAATTTAGTCTCTAGACCAATTTAGATGTCAGAGTTTTTTATTTTTCTTCTTTTTTTTAAAATATCAAGTATTATATTTTTTAAAAATATCTATCTTTCTTTTCAACTAAAGAATGAGTATTGTTAATAAAAATTCTGAATTGGTCTTTCATATTGTAGCAGTATAAGATAACTCGTGCGTTATGTTGGAAATAAATATATCTGTTGCACATGGCTATGTGATTAAAGCCTTGTAAATTTAAATGGCCAACCAGAACTATAGTCCAGTAAAACGTTACATTTCACATTGCATCAGAAGAAGTAGTTAAAATTGTTTGATGGATAGATCCAATTTTTCGACCATTTTTTACAAAACAGCTTTCCAGTAAAGATTGCCATATATTATTTAAAGACGGAAAAGCATAAAGATTGCCATATATATTTAAAGGCGGCAAAGCATAAAGATTGCCATATATTATTTAAAGGCGGCAAAGCATAATGATTGCCATATA
>NW_027106975.1:461795-473571 GCF_000696795.3 Halyomorpha halys
GATTGCCATATATTATTTAAAGGCGGCAAAGCATAATGATTGCCATATATTATTTAAAGGCGGCAAAGCATAATGATTGTCATATATTATTTAAAGGCGGCAAAGCATAAAGATTGCCATATATTATTTAAAGGCGGCAAAGCAGGTTATCTAAGCTTAAGTACTACTCTTTTCATTAGCAACTCTCGTAGCTGTTAATGCTTGGAAAATCACCAAAAGCAGTTGGTTAATGAATCAATATGAATAAAATTTTAATCAATGTACCAATAAACTTATATTATATATCAAAACTTATGTATAAACTAATCCAAATATCAACCAAAGTGTCCTTTTAAAATAGTAGTTCTGTGTCTCTCCGTGAAAACCCATCTCATTATGCCTAATGCTGTGCCTTGACAGTGAAAATACAATTTTTGCTATAATTTTATATCAAACTTGAATTCTATTAAATAGACAAGTCATTCAATGATGTACCAACGATGTTTGTATAATGATCCTGGATGACAGCAATCAAAGTCCATTAGTTAATGGTACTACATCGGCAGGTATTTAATCGCTAATGTAAATTTTGGGATATTGATAAGGTCTGACTGTATGGTTGACAAGTGGTAGTATGAGTCCTTGATTGCAATGTTTTTGATAAAGTAGCTCTTCTGAATATCCTATGTAATATATTGATTAAATATTTGTGAAGTAATATAAATTGAAAAAATGTTTTCGAAATCAGTACTGCTCAATACTGATTGCTTTGATCCTCTGCCATTTTTTTAAAAGTCGGTGGATGGTTTATTAAAACCATTAAAGCCACTTTCTCATGAAGAAAAATCCAAAGCCAGAGCAAAGATAATTGACATTTTTTTTAATTTTTAAGATTATTTTCTAATCAGATTAACTAAAGTCAGGATAAAGCACCATAAGGTTACGTTTTGAATTAAGGAAGAAACCTCAATTGATATCGAATATTTTAATTTCGGTAAACCAAAATTTAATGTGTTAGCTATGACTCAAACCTAATCCTTTAACCATATTTCTCAGATTACGAGATACTTGACATAAATTCACAAAGGAGTTGGAAACAACATACAGTAATTTATGATCAATAAAACTGATAAAGAGAGTGATATAAAAAAAGGGTTATGTAAGGTTCCCATTATTAATCCTGGCATAAAGGCAGTAAACGAATACTTGTTTTTTTATGACGTAAAGATTAAAGTTATCCATTAATGTCATTATCAACTGTTGATATTTTGACGGCGATATGGGAGCAGTTAGGAATTAGAAAAAGGAAATTTATAGAATCCGACTTGACCTAGGCCTACTTCATGTTTGTAAAATAGTTTGTTTTGGGCATATGAGACGTTGAAATTGGAGCGCAATCAGTTTTTTTTTTTTTAGTCATAGAGAAAAATTGTCTCTTATCTCAAAGTTGGTTCTAATTGAAAGATCGCATCAAGGGAAATATCATCAAAATCGGTTGAAAGTATTATACCCGAACACGGATTTGATTACAGCCAGGGCCCTGTTTCATGATGAAAACTAATAATATTCGTTCATAAATACAAGTATAGCAACAACGTTGTAATAACTAACACAAATACTTATTTTTTTCATAATAGGGATGACTATTATTGATATTACAGGAGTTTAAAAGTACTAAAGTACAAGTTACCATTGCACAATCCAGTGTAATTGTATTAAATTGAATCTACAAGATTAATATTAATAGTTTGTACTTTATCATGAAACAGGGTACTGATAGACAATGAACCGAATTCGCTCCTTGATGTATAAAACTTGCGTTTTGCGAGTTGATATTTTTGATTCAGAGGAAAAAATATTTTTAGTTTCTACAAGAATACAAATATATAAAAATAAATATGCACAATACACAAATATATACAAATAAAGAAACGGCACGAAACCGTCCACTCCCGCCCTCTATGGTAGCCTTATATATTTGACTTTTTAAACAGACAATTATAGCGAGTAGGTTGGTCGATGTACGACATGTCACGAGATCATAACAAAAAAGGCATCCTTCTTCACCAGACCCGCCCCGCTAAGACCCACGGGGAACAACGGTCCTATCCTATATCACTTTTGAAATATTAGCTTAAAACGGACTTTAAGATAGTTCAATCGAGCAATATTTAAAAAGCGCCTGAAATTGAAGAACGGCGTGAAACCTGCCCTCCGTTGTAGCCTTACTTTAATCTTAAAATCCATTTTAAGCTAATATTTCAAAAGTGATATAGGACCGTTGCTCGTGGGGGTCTAAGTGGGGCGGGTCCATCGGGAAATTATTGCCTTTTTCGTGTGTTATGTTATCCTCTTGTGAGATTGTGACATGTCGTACATCCACAAACCAACTCGCTATAATTGTCTGTATGAAAAGTCAAATAAGTAAGGCTACCATGGAGGGCGGGTTTCACGCCGTTTTTCAATTTCAGGCGCTTTTTAAATATTGCTCGATTTAACTATTTTAAAGTCCGTTTTAAGCTTATATAAAGCCGAAGGTTTGTCAACAACTATCCAGATTGCACTAAATTAGAGGTTTTGAAACGTATAGAAAATCTACCACAATTCTCTCCTCTCACCTTTGAAACAATGCAGAAGTCTCATACATGGGAGAAAATATAACAAAAAAAGATTGGTAGAGGGGTAAAAGTTTATGGATGGGGGTGAACAGAAGAGCTTAGCTCAGCTAGAGCCGGACTGGTAACACATCTTGACATGGCTCTCTTAGATTCTGATTCCATTGCTTAGCTTAGATAGTTGTTTCAGTTATAATAGTTGTTACACTAATGAAAAAAACCGGCCTACTTAAACTAAGGTAACCAATTTCTGCTCTTGGTTGACACAGATCATTTAGTTTCCCATGTTTACCTCGTAAGATAGTCCTCTAGCAGTCAAACCATGGGAAGTTATGTGAGCTAAGCTAACTTCCGAGGTGAAGCTATCGAAGTGGGAACTCCGATATATCTTTTTCGATATGTCTCCGAGGGTTATAAATTTTAGCGATTTTAAACATTATCGTATTCCGGTTTTGCTCTAAATGAATTGTAAGTTCATGAAAATGGATTACTTATTTGTTTAATATTGCTGATTGCATTTAATGAATTTGTTTGGAACTTGTAGATATTAAACTCATCTCTAAACTATGATGTTCCTAAGTGGTAGGATGTGGATAGGGGGAGTCGGAGGATGTGATTCTTCTCATTGCAATGACTTTACCTAAGTATATCACATCTGCAGATTATAGACAACGAACCCCTTACTGATATGATAAGTGACCTATTTATGTGTATAGAATAAAATACTAATCAAAAGTGCTTGTCTGCGGAGGTCATAACTAATTTACATTTGAGATAATAAATACAATAGTAAATATGACACGAAATCAACAGTCATAATAAGTTTCGTTAATTAATTCAAGTTACTACTCCAAATATTACGTGGTTTATTGTTGTTTAAGACTTATTTTAGTATAAATTGCTAAATTAAACCCAAAAATAGTATAGATCAGTTAACTAGTTCTAGTTAATCTAGTTAAGGAGCTGTTATCGGTATTTAGAATGTCATAAAGAGAAAATTAAAAACAAAATATGGAATGAACAGGAAAATGAATTTGAAAGCCTGGTTTGTTTATCCCCCCCTCCTCAATATTATTCCAAGCCATAGCCAAAGATGAAGAAATAGATTGGCCAAAAGTGATATTTTGGCGATTTTTCAAAGCAATTGGCAGAATAATTCATGTCAAAGTACGGATGAAACTTCATGCAAACAATTTTACGCTAAATTCTGATCCATGGTGAAGAAATTAAAACCAGACAATTACTACATTACCAAGTGAACAATTGATGGTGGAAAAAGAAGACCAGAAATAAGGAATGTTGGAAGTAAGTAAGCTTTCAAAAAAAGACATTTTACACAATCTTTTGCTAACATTAAAATTTTTAATTTCCTCATTAAAAGAAGCCAAGATTGAACATCAAAAATCGAAGAATGTGGCGAGAATCTCAATCAAGTATAGCAGAAGACATATTTCAATTAAGTATCATGTTTTAAGTTGTTTAAAAGCAAGATATTTAGGCAGTACCGAAATAAATAGGTGTATAATATAATTTAAACAAAGCTTTTAAAATCTCTCTATTAAACTAAAAAGTTTTTAGTGATCACCTTGTAAGATTTCATTTTACATATGACCACCAAGTAATTTTCATTTTACATGTGGCCACCGTGTAAGATTTCATTTTACATATGACCACTGTGTAATTTTCATTTTACATATGGCCACCGTATAATATTTCATTTTACATATGACCACCGTGTAATATTTTATTTTAAATATGACCACTGTGTAATATTTCATTTTACATATAAGGTGGGATAATAAAAATCTGAGCTACAGAATACAAATAAATTACATTTATATAATTTGAGTAACGAGTAGTACAATTAAATAAACAGATGTAAGAATTGTAAACTGGGGGTGGTCCGCAGGGGGGTACCCCCATTTAGTTAGTTTTTAATAATTAGTCAAATAAATTTATTCCAATGATCTTTATATTATTTTCTAAATTAGTTAGATGCTTAGTTTTAAAATACCTTTCAAAATGAGTTATTTTATGTTTCAGTGTTATCTATTCATTAACATTTATAATTATTCTATTATTAAATAAAACATTACAACTGAAAAATGGCTTTTGGATGTATGAAGGTTGCTGTCTTTGTCACATACAACTAACAATTCATAAAATGAGCCAGATAATATATCTTTCTTAATAAATCAAATAAATTAACTCATTATTTTATTAAGGTAGTATAAATTTTATTTCATTATTTTTTAAGTAATCTTACGTAAATATAAGTAAATAAATATAATCTTCTAAGTAAAATATGAATATCTATGACTAAGTATATGAGTATTTACTAAATCCACAATTAAACCATCCAGTATATTTTGTTTTTCTTCTTCCATTATTTTTTCCATACCAAAATTGCGTTTGATTTTTATTTAAAATATTTGCTTAGTAAAAATACTTATTTTTAAGTACGAATAAAATAAACATAAACATTCTAAAGTACCTGGATTTCATATTTTGAACTACTTTTAAATGAAAACGAACTATCAAATCGGGCAGTGCTTCATGAGTTATAGATGTACGAACTAAGGCATAAAACTCGCTGAAATGAACTAGCCGGGAATGTATTCGAAACTGGTGGAGATTCAGTTACTGCAACCGATAGCGCTACCTAGGCGGCCAGAACGAAGATTCGCAAAAATAAATTTTGTTTAATTGTGCGCATACACAGGGTTATATTTCGATGAGTCCGAATCATATATATTAATAAAATTATAACTAAGCGTGGAATTATATTGATATGGACTTTCACATTGCAAGAGGAACTTGTTCTAGTAGACTTAATGGAGCCTTGATGAGCTATGCACACGCCCTCAACTCCTTGTATAAACTCCTCTAAACATACTTTAACTAAGTATAGGGTATACTATAGTATACTAATATTATTAGTGTAGTATATACTATTTAACTAATATTATAGTATTAGGATTAAGTTTTTATTAGATTTAAGTTTGTTAAATTCAGAAATAATGTGTGCCCCAACACATTATACACTTATACACATTATACATAGACAAAAAAAAATAATACACTCCAAAAGACTCCTTAGAATGTAGATGTTCTACAGAAAAAGGGGAAAGTTCATTGTTTATAAATACGCCATTAAAATTTTGAAGGGGTTTTGAAAAAAAAAAAAAAAGAAAAAAAAAAGGTAGTTTTAGTGTTAATTTACATAGAGTTAATTACCCAACTATAATTAATAATAACTTATAATGTACATATGTTAGTCAAACAAAAAAAAATCTTCAGTGCTGATTGTGAATTTATCTTACCTTAGGAGTTAAAGGCGAAAAAATGCGTGTCCGTTTGTTAGAAACTAATTTTAACAACTTTTTGATTATGTATATATGTTGGTAAACGGCGTGGAACCCACTCTATGTTTAAGTTAACTTTCAAACAGACACTTATAGTGAGTATATTGCTCGATGTCTCATACCGCAATCTCTCGAAGGCGGACATAACATCAAAAATAGTAAAAGGTAAACCTTCCCGGCCAAACTGCACCTTCTCATCTTACCTTTAAAATATTCATTTAAAACAGGAGGAGGATACTAAAGTTAAAAAAAAAATAGTTAAATCGAGGAACATGAAAAAGTAGCTAATTGGTAAATGACGTGAATGGAAAACTTCTTCTTTCTCATCTTCATTAAGTGTATTTCAGCGTGGAGGAGCCTCTAACCTAAACTTGGTCCACACATCTCGGTCCATGGCAAGCATCTTCACCTGAGCCAGCGTTTTTCCTCTTTCCACACCTAGTCATTGTATATGTTCCATAGAGCTTCTTCTAGGTCTGCCTCGTGGTCTACCAGTCGGCCTCGCCTCCATACATTTTCTAGGCACTATCTCCTCCCCCATTCTACAGACATGTCCATACCATCGGAACTGTCGATGTTCAATCACTGATTTTACTGTGGGGATCTGAAGTTCTCTTATCCAATCAATCCTTATCCATCTCTCGTATTTTTGACCAATATTTTTCGCAAAAATTTCAGTAGCCGTATTCCTGCTCATGTGTTTGTCTTGGATGACCCAACATTCACTGCCATATAATAGTGTTGGAAGATGTATTGATTTAAAGATATGGAGCTTGATATCCTTACCTACCTCCCTCTTTCCCACAATACTATTTGCTTTATTCATCCTATTTGACACTTTTCGGTCTATTTTGCGAGATTTATTGAAAATTGTTCCAAGGTAGGTATAGAAATCCACTGTTTCCAATACTTCATCATTGCATACTATTTGTACATTGCCCACGTCCACTTCATCAGGAATGGAAAACTTGAATGTCCTAAATTTTGGAATTTTTTACTGTAATTTTTCTTTATAAGACAATATCATAATTTTTGTAACTTTTCTTGATAAAAACTCAGGGGAAATGTGATAAATACAAATAAAAACAATAAAAGAGACCACAATTAACTTGAAAAAGGAAAGAGAAAAAGTTTATAAAAATTACAACACAATAAACAAACCAACCAAATAAACATAAAAATGTTTAGAAAAACTACAGAGTTTCACATATCCATCACGATCAGCGCTCGTGGTCGTCCGTCATCTTCAACTTAACAAGCTTAAAGAACAGTGAAGATTAAAATGACTTTATTCTTACATTTTTACAAACACAACATATAGCTTAGTGGTTACAGATATTTCTCAACCTTAGGTTGCCGAGCTAGAAAATATATATGTATGCTTGAGGAGGGGGGTAGGAAGAACATGGAAATAAGGGAAGGGTGTTGGAGCAATCAGATAATTTAGAATACCAGGTGGGGCCTAGAGAGCCTATGCAATTAGAAATAAATATCTGGGAGGGACGAAAAAGGCTAGAAGGAGGGTGTGTCCTTTGTCAGGCTGAATCCTAGAAATAGGATAATTTACCCAAGGTTGGGTAACAGACGTCACTCCGGAACAAATGGGAGACAAAAGACAAAGGGCCTAACGACGTGGGACCCTTCTTAGAAATTAGGAAGTTCTAAATGTAGAATGTAGACATATGAAAAAGTGCCTAAAATTGTTTAAATGATGATGCCGGTTTCTTAACTTTCACAAGTACTCAAAGAATAATGATGTCCATTACGTCAGTTTTGTTCAATTAAGTGCATTATGCCCAGCAGACTGGACAAAAATAAACCAAAGTGGACTAAATGTCCATTCTGATCCTTAATTATTTTAAAACATTTCATTTCATTTCTTACGCCAAAAGAATGAACAGACACCACTTTCAAGAAATCATGCAGTATATTTTTTGAAAAAAAAGTTAAATAACATTTGTTCATAACTCATAAATGAGGGTAAAAAAAAAAGTATTCGAAACAATTTTATTTTGTTAATAATAATATTACCTAATACGACATTGCCGGGGTGACGGTAGTAAGCGTGGTAGCAGGCGTGGTAACGGGCCTGTCTGCCAACCCTAGTTCGAGTCCCCGGCCCTATCCGGGATTTTTTCAAGCTTATACTATACAATACTCACTCACAACCTCCCCCAGGGCATTTGTGAGGCCCTTCGGCCAATGGGTGGCACTCACAAAAATAGGCATGGGAGTGACCGGCCCACCCTATGAAAAGCAAGACAAGAAACGCGCCATGTATTTCCTAAGTTCATCGCGCGAGACGTTGGACCTCCTCGGTCTGTTGCGCCAATAAACAACAACAACAATACGACACTGCCACGTGAGACTAGTTTTGTAAATAAAATAAGAACCTTTTTAAAATACAAAATATTTAGTAATATAGTAAATTTTTACTGATTAAAATACATTGCTGTTGAAATATGAACCAACATGTACATTGTAAGATGAAAAAATCCGTTTTAATAATTATAAAATTTCTTCCTCAATCACAATTATGATATATAAATGAAGAAAAAATAGTGGAGTACTATTTAAACACTTTGTGAATGATTACTGCTCAGCTATCACATTTTAAAACAGCCAAGGGATTATAGAGTAAAGGATATTTATTACTGATAACAGAGTAAAGGAAGAGTATTATACTTCGTGTCATAACATCCTCAAAAAACTCCATCACGGACCGTAGAGTGTTCAGTCAATGACAATTCGTCATTTCTACCATTACCGCGAGATCTATCGGAGTGTAGGCAAAGTTTCTCGGATACACTGAGCTGAGTAGCACAAGGGTAAATCCGCTCGATAATAGGATTGAACAAGCAGACTGCAATCATGCGTAATTTCCAATTCGAGTTTTTGACGGAACAATTCGTTTGAATTGGACATAGAACCCAAGATGACCAATAAAATTCATGAAAGATATAACTTTAACACCGACAAAAGCTATAATCGAAAGGCTACATGTTCGGCAAATAAAAATAGAATTCCAAAGCGCAGACCATGTGAAGTATTCTATTCTATTATAAATTGCTATATTTGTGGTCTTACATCAACAGACTTTAATAATTTGAATAAAGAAAAATGAAATTAATCCCGAAACCCTTAGTTTTTGACAATCCTTGCGAGAATCAAATTTTCTGAATCATCATTGAACGATTGACATTTTATAATAGTCTAACAAATTGACTATTATAAAATGTCACGAGAGATCAGAGATGAAATGATTCTAGTGAACATACCATAGGTAGCGTAGGAACACTAATGTTCGAAACTATCTTTTTTGCCGAAATAAACGAATACTTAATGCAAATATTAGAATATATCCAAGAATCAATGTCTTATGACCATATGATTGACGCAGAAAAGTTTGGAGTTTACTTCTACGGCACTGCAGTATCTATTGTCATCTACTGTATACAAAATTTAAATACATGGAGTTGGTATTTCGAATTTTTGGTAGCTTAGAGAAGTATAATTTAGCAATAAACTTTAGTCGCTATAGACAAAACTTCTCTCGTACATTTTCAGGAGTGAGGTGTGACAGAGACATGTTATACTGGTTTTTATTAACATTCAATCCATTACCAAGCAACAGTGGTATACACCATCGGAAGAAGAGTAAGCCATTTACCTGTGAAATCATAACCCTTCTGTTTTATTAAATGCAATATGTACGCAGTGAAAGCATAAAGTTTAATTATCCATTTTCTCAAGATAAAAATATATAAAAATAATTTGGTCAGGATTTTGGTACAAATACTCCTCTGTGCGGCGGTTTCTTGTGAGTAATCTCTCGTATCCATAGATCTTAAAAGATGAAAATTTTTTGGGGTATCGAAAAAAATAATAATCGATTAATGACAATCTTCAACTACTAAAACTATTCATGATAATATTCATCTATATCGGCTAGCTGAGGAGCAAATAAATAATTAGCTTCAATCTTTACTTCAAGAACTTAACGAACTCCATTCGGCCACAGTCACAGCATATGGTAGTCAATATTTTTTTTTTTGATAATTTAATCTTAAGTATATTTACTAATAGCATATTTTCTTTTAGGAGAGTGGTTTGTTTATCTCAACGCATTATCGAAGAGGACTGTTCCCAGATGTCTTAGTATAGTTCGATATTAATATTACATAATTAATATTTAAATATAAGAAAATTAGAGTGCTACAAATCGGTAGTTTCTCTACACGCCTGTATCACTCCATTTGAACTAAGATAAAATTTACAGAATGTAATATAAAGTTGTAAATTTCAATAAAGATATTTAAAAAAATATATATAAGAAAAAATTATATCTTGTAACCTGAGCTTGTGACTATCATGTATTTATTCTTTGATTTTCTAGTAAAGGCTATGTTATACATTGAAAAACATTATAATATTGTGGACCAGCATAGATAAACGACTTATGTGTATCCTACAATATATGTGAAGAAGCCACATGCCAAATTAATTGTGAACTCAATAGTCATTTTGTTTCCGTTGACAAATTTAAAACAATTTCCTACCACAGGCTTGTGGAAATTATGTTGTTCATTCTTTGTATAGAGATTTCATCAAATATTTTCTAAAGTTTCAGCGCACAAGAGATCAAGACTGCCGAAAACTCTCCATGTGAATAATACGGTGAGCTCACCTTCCAACTCTATCGTATATTTGGGCGTAAAGCTAGACCGTCATCTTAAGCTTTCTGCCCATTTATATCAGAAGGCGAGAACAGTTAGACGAAAGTCATATCGTCTCAACCACCTCCTCACTTCTCCGGCTCTCTCATTGAGATTGAAGCTGCAGATATACAAAAGTATTCTGACACCAGCACTACTATATGGGGGCACCATTGTTTACCCACATATCAGATGGAACCCAGCGCCTCCTTCGAACTTTTCAGGATTCGATGTTGTGGAACATCGTACGCACAACATCGTGGAGGAGGAAGAGGCCACCGGAGCTGCATCAATTGTTCGAGCTGCCAACTGTACCGGAGTTCATCAAGCGACGAAATTTTTCGATTCACTTCAGTTCTATACGAATCCGTTATTCAACACGTTAACACCTGCCCCCCCTCCGGTGCGTTGGCAACACACTACGTAAGGTCTCGTAGTATTAGGATTAAGTTTTTATTAGATTTAAGTTTGTTAAATTAAGAAATAATGTGTGCCCCAACACATTATACACTTTTATAAATACTGACAACAAAAATAATATACTCCAAAAGACTCTTTAGAATGTAGATGTTCTACAGTAAAAGCAGAAAGTACTTTGTTTATAAATACGGCATTACCATTCTATAGGGGTTTTGAAAAAAACAAAATTCTAAAGTTTAATTTTTTTTAAAACAAATATGACAATTAATAAAGCTTGTGTTAATTAAGGATATCCAAAAAATTATTGATTTTCAGATTTCTTCAGTACAGTAATCATTTATTAGGTTTTCTAGGGTGCTAATTCCAAATTTAATGTTGTAATTTCGATGGGATTTTATTACCAAATAAACAAAGAAATATCAAATATCTTATACAAGAAATACTAGGCTCAAAAGACTCAACCTAGTATTTCTAGTATTAGTACACTAGCAAATCCAGCACTAAATTAAATCAACTTTTAAACTACGGTGAAACGACTGTTTTAGTTTCTTGATCCCTTTTGTACAAACATTTTTTATCACTTGTATAGTATAATTATTATTTAATATTATTGAAGAAAAAGGAGAGAATGAGGAGTTCATTACTTTAATTATAATTATAAGCTTATTTTTATATTATAATT
>NW_027106975.1:473621-509885 GCF_000696795.3 Halyomorpha halys
ACATTATATTCTTATATTAATAATTATATTATAATTATAAGCTTGTTATTGATTCTGCTGAGTCTTTAAGGGCCAATTCTCTTGTATGAGGAATTTTATTATTTTGCAACAACCACTGCTTCTATTCTGTACCCCCTTTTTTTAAAACATTTCTTTCTAAATTAGATAATGTGGATTAACTATTATCAGTATGTAAAATGTCAATATTATGGCTTCAATGATATTGAACATGGGAAATACTAAATTTAAAATAAAATCGTTCAAATATATTCAAGAGTTGCCTTGTTGAAAATAGTTTTTAGATAACTGGGGTGAAGGCAAAAGGTTTGGAAAGGGTAGTAAGTTGTAAAGTAAAAAAAAAATTATAAATTTTAATTATTTTATAATTTAAAAAATTGGCTTAGTAGGATTCAAGGTTTTTCTTTAATTCTTTGATTATACTACTGTATTATATTTTAAATTATTTAAATGCAAACGAGCAATGAATTGTTTTTATCATAATGACTATTTGAAAAAGTACAGACCGATAAGTTGTTTTACTGTAACCTTTGAATAAAAGAATTTATTATATGAAGGTTATAATAAAAACCAATTACTTAAATAATAAGAATTTGTATATAAGAGTTTAAAGTTATAAGTATTGGATTTTTCGTGTAACTTTGTTCGCAATAAACAACTCCATGTTCACCACATTCCAGGCATCCTTCCAAGAAAAATAGTTGGGGTCTATAATTAATCTAGTATTAAAATTCTATTCATAAAATTATGTATATATGGCAGCTGTGCTTTGATAGTGGTTCATCTGATTATAATAAAAAACATTTTTTTAAAAAGTTTTTATTTAACATTTTCAATAGACTGTATTCTATAGATTAGTAGACTGTGTGACCACCCAACAAGTGATAACAATTAAAGTCAAAAGTATATTATTTGAAAGCCACAGTTTTAAAAAATTTTGGCCAATTGAATTTTCGAAAAAATAATTATTTTCCAATAAAAGTAAGTGTTATTTTCTGCTAGAAAATGCCCGAGAATAAAAATGTTCCATGCAAGTAGTCATTGACTATTGCAGGTATACTCCACCGGAAGTTCAGTTTGTTCCACAAAAACCTTAAATTATCCACCATTTTTCTTCATCTTGAAGGTAAAGGCTGCCATTTTATTTAGTGGCATTTAAATGGTAAACCATACTCTTTTTACTCTGAGAGAAATGCATCATTCCATTAATCTGGGATGAATATTCTTTTACTGGCTCTAGTATTAGTAGAGAGACCTGGATTACTTTCAAAAATTACAAATATGCTATTATTAAAGAAAAGAAAATATATATCTACTAGTGTGCAGTTTGTTATCAGCAATAACACAGCTGTAAAACCTTAAGCAGCTTCGAAACACTTTCTTTTATAAAATTCCAAAAAATAATATTGAACATGTAATATAAAAATAATGTTGAAGGATAAAATTAACGCATCAACTCGAACACAATTTTTCAAAAGCAATTCTGTGGTAATATAATTTTACATTTAATCAAATGAAACGGAATTATAAACAAGAAATGTATTTATGGAAAGTATTATTTAACATTTGACCTAACATTTAAAACAAAACAAAGCTATGAATGAACTTTTGTTGATAATTGCAAATTAAAAAACCTATTAAAGAATTTTTGGTATTCTATCAACGATTTAATTGATTTTTCTGATTTGTACTTAAAAAGTTCTCGAAATGTAAGCACGATTGTGAAATGGCTTCTTAAATTCCTATATCAGGAACTAACTTATAATAATTTCTACTTCAATCTATGACAACTTGGAATGCATCTAAACAAACAACTTTTTGGATTTTTTTTCCTCGTACAAGACTGAAAAGACAGAAAACTGCACGTCGATTCCGAATATTACAGCACTTACTAGACAAAAGGTCTAAACTTCCAACCCATCAGAAAACGCTGCTCTACATAACTATAAGATCAATCTGGACATACGGAATTGAGCTTTGGGGCTCCACTAAACCATCGAATTCGTCTCGTATCCAATCCTTACAAAGTCCTAAAAATCCTTAATGTTCCATATGTAACTGATCAAGCCAGAACCAAATATCAATCTTTCCATTATAAACTCCTTAACCACTAGTCACCAACCTTGCTTCCTCTTCCATTCCTGATAATCCTCGGAAGAGCCTGTAAAGAAGATGGCCTCGAGACCTTATGAGACTTTCTAATGTAGAAATATTATTAGAGTGCTAACAATTTCTTTACACGCTCCCATCATATCATTATGATCTTACATCAAATTTACTAGATGTATTTTTATGTAATTTAAGTTATAAATATCAATAAATAAGTCAATAAAACTTGAATCTTATCATTTTCAAGCCATAGATTCAATAACCTTACATAAAAATTTATATTTCTTTATCTATAGAGAATACATTATATATCAGATATATGCAATGTTGGTTATATTCCATTCACATCTAGTTTAAATGCGCAAAGCTCTTGTGGGACTCCGCAGCTCCATACACTACTTCGGAGGTGTTTGATATGAAACTAAAAGTTCTTCTCCAAGATTCTTCCCAGAAAGTATGAGGTGTGAATACAAAAAAAAAGGTTCAAATACGGATTTCCTAATTTTGAAATGAAATAGATTTGAAGGGAACCGCCTTTGGCAAACAATGCTCTTCAGAAGCCGGCCTTGATGATAGCCAGTAGAGGGAACCAAGTGCCTCAGTCTGTGACAGGTGCCTCAGCTATGGTTTCGCAATCTGCCTTGCCAGAGATAACAGATTTGGTCTCCGCGCAACCAGCTTATCACTAACTATACTGGGGTAGTCTTAGACGGGGTAAGTCATCTTTAGAACATTTTTTAATAATTGTAAAATATTTATATTTAATACGAATACATCTCACAATTTTTGACATTTCAGAATACTCTAAAAATGTCAATGAATGATGTCCTTTTTTTATGTTTTTTTATTTTTTCTCTTTCAGTTTGAGATGGATTCTTTTAAATTTCAGACTTTAAACACTTTTTATTATAATAATTGTAAATTTTTTAAACCTAAAAGTTTAACTATTAAACTTAGTTCATATATTAAACTCTTAAGGCAGAATAAGAGGTTTGAAAAAAATCATAAAATAGTGGAGTAATAATTGTAATAATTTATAATAAAATGTTGTCACGTTAGTGAAGTATATAAAAAAAGGTAAATTCAGAAGTTTTACAAAAAAGTTCATTAATAACCATTAAAGACAAGAAGATTCTTATTTTTTCTCAAATTTCAAATATGTATGAATGTTCTTTTTTTATGTCCGTTACATACAGTCTGTTATAGACAGAAATTTACCTATTAGTTCACATATAGACATTGAAAATGATCTCTATTGATTTCAGCACAATGTATACAGCACTTAGTGGTGTATACATGAAGCCCAACAGAATTTTAGGGCTTACCGATAGGTTTTAATTCAGGCCTCAAAGTAGACGTACCTCAGCTCTACTTTGAAGAGATATATTAAATAACGAAATAAAATTTTTTTTTTAAGACTAAGGGTTGATTGTTGGTTAAATGTATTAATTATTGTTTCTTAGCAAGATGTAAATCTAGTGAGACAAACAATTTTTTAAAATATTATATAGTATTCATGTTATACAATAATCATTATGAAATAGTCTGATGAAAAAGGGTGGTCAGCGAGTTTGTCAGAAAGAAGGGTTTAGTGAAATGTCACTCCCACTCCCCTCCCCAAATAATATTGAAAATCCAAGAAATTTGAACTTTGAGAAACTACATCAATCCACAAAAATGAAGGTGTAGATATTACATCAAGAATTAATAAAACTGATTGGTTTATAAACTGTACCTTTTGATTCAATAATTTAGGACTTTATCAGACGAAGCTATGTTTGAATAGAAAAAAAAATGATTGCAAGGAAATTTGGTCAAAACTGATGGTGAAATTTGGATTTTGCTAACGTAGATTGCGGTGGACCGTGATGATGGTTCTCGTGGGATAATTTTGAGTGTATTTTGACGACCCCTATTAGAGAACATCCTTTGATCACGTGATCACGTGAGATTTCCAAACTTGTGGATGAACACGTAGAGATCACCTCATCTTGAAGTAGTTTTAATGCGAATAAGAACCAGTGACTTGTTACCTTGAGATACATCGCATCTGATCCAAAAGGATGTCACTCCTTCGGCGAGTCAAATGCTATTAGTTGGAGTATGTATTGAAATATTTGTATAATTACTGGGAAAGTACACGATTTATTACTATATATTTATATATTATTATATATTTACTTCGTCATACCTGAGTTCTTTGGTAGAAGACTTGGAGGTAGGCGAACAAGTGTATCAGGTCTAAAGTTAGATATTCAATTTCAAATAAAAAAGAGAGATTCATCCAAATTCAATATATCGGGAAACAAATGTTAGATTCAATATGTACAGAAATAAAACGAATTTATTTCCTTAGCAATGAAATGGTGATGAAAATGGCTTAGCATTTGCCAGTAAGAGAATTGTTTCTTGAATCGGATTTTTATTTATTTTATAACTCTCTTTAAAGACCTATAACAAGTTATTGCCATAACTTAGAAATTTACAATTACTTTTGATTATCAATAAATATATTGGAATTATAGTAACTAACAAAATATTTGTATGATTCTTAGTCAATTTGTTTGGCCACACAGTAAAGATGATGCGTTATTGAGTTTTAAGATTTTCGCATTTTACGCCACACCAAGTACCGTTGCATGATGTAATTTGCGGACAGTTTCCAAATGTATCTATCAAACCTTCTTTCGAGCATCTCCATTAACTTCTATTTCTATGATAATTTTCCTTTATAAACTTTTGGGTTCTTAGTGTACTTCAACTATTGCTGTCCTGTCCAGGAGAGGAGAGGCCCGCATTTCAGAGCAAGATTTGGATAATGATTCTATTAGTGCGAACTACAGATTCCCAGAAAGGACTCAATTTTATTTATTTATTTTATTTTTTTGTCAAAGTTGAAGTGGTTCAACCATTTCAAGATCACCAGGAATTTCTGTCATTCTTTCTAGTAGCAAAGATTAAGATGCTGCTCTTACATAATACTCGAGCGTTGTTTCCACCAAATACGAGATATTTCAAAATAGAAATATTAATTAATATTTATTACTAAATATTAATTTTAATTATTATGTTTGGTAAAACGAAAACAAAAATTAAAAAAATTGAGTTAACTTCAGGGCTTTTTCATTTTCAAAACTTAAAACACCCAAATTGATTAGTCTAGGTCAGTGGTTCGGTTACCAACAGAATCCAACTACTCAGCCGGTTATTGTAAAATGTGTGTGCTCACTGGAGAATAGTGACCCCTCTCAAGTAAAATATTTGAAAATTAGGTTGCCTAAGAAGGAAACACAAGAAAATATAATTAATAAATTGATTCTAAGATAATTCAATGCCAGATCCTACCGTAGCCCATCTAAGGCTCTCGCAGCCCCGGGAAATTTATTGGGGAAGTAAATTTTTATAATTCTAAGTAATAAAATAATATTTACTTATGTCAAGTTAGTTTCAAAAACACTGAAAATCTACTGCACTTAATGGAAACACTACTGGCAATAAATTTATTTCTCATCGATAAATAGATAGCTAGTTGTTTTATTCAACTAAATCTCGGTTTTTTAACTTCTTTTAACGAAATTTCTGGAATATATTAAATCAGTAATACAAACGAATTGTCATAATCATATTTCCTATTCATGTTAGAGTAAATTAATATTAACAGTTAGAGGCGGAAACAATCAGCTGTTTGACATTAAAAACTTTTCCATTTCCAAAAATTAACTATCCTCGCAAGAGATTCCATGCTTTCAAATCATGTATTAATCTATTTCGTTAATATATCAATAGTTGAATTAAACATTTTAATTAAAAAATAATCATATGGATTACTGTATTGGAAATCATTTAGCAGTTTATCCAAAAAGCGATGCACCTCTATCTCCGTTCCAGGAAGGCATTGCATAGCCTGCATTGGCGTCATTTCTTCCTGTTTCTTTGTCTTTCATGAATTGCAATGTCATCTATAAAAAATGTATTCGAACTTTTCCATTCCAAATAATTTGTCTTTTACGTTTTTTTTTTTGTCTATTCTCACCTAATGAAATCACTATACTTTTGGAGATTATCGCACTGCCAGATTTACGTATTACACTTATATGTAACCTGATCATTATTTTATTTAATTCGATTCTTTATTCTCTGTCATTAATATACTACTCCACTTTTAAATGAATTTTTCCCACCTAACATACAATTTGTTCTCGACAGTGAAAAATATCTTTCTTTCATCCTAATTCGAATGTGTATATGTACTGTTAGATAAAACTAAAGAGTTTGTTTGAACTCGCTAATCTCAAGAATTACTAGTCTGATTCAAAAAATTCCTTTTCTATTAGATAGAGCGTTTATTGAGGAAGGCTTTAGTATATAAAGCACCAAGCTACGACCCATAGGAACACACCAGAGATTCTAGTGAAAATGCAGCCGTAGGTATTTTTTCTAGATAATTTTCAGATTTGTATATATGTATATATATACTAGTACGTATATTCCAAATCTATCAAGTATGAAACCGATAGGTACATCTATATATATACGAGTATATATAGCGATATATAAATATCGCAGACATTTTTTCCTTTCTGTAAGTATAATAATATTCTATAAATATTGTCCACCTCTTTACTTTCAATCATCATTATTTAGGTCTTTAAAGAGAAACCATTCCAATTTTGACATTTATTTCTTTTGAAATTAGTTTGAAGACAAGAGACAAACAATTAATTTAGGCTAAATATAGATTTATTAAGAACTGCAATGACCATAAAGTTATACAACGAACCTAAAGTTGATTATGACAGAGATAATCAGGCTGATGGTATGTGTTTTAAGATACAGAATGAGATCTAATTGTCTTTTATTTTATGATTTTATTATTTACGCTCATGCCAATGACTCTTTTATTCAGTTATATTACCTAATCGGGAATGGGTAGCTCATTGGTAAGGCACTGTGCTACAAACTCCAAGAATCCGGCTGTGGCCGATAATTATTTTCTGTTTCTGTGTCATCGCTGTGGTGTCGGGAGCCCTTCGGAGTCCACCCACCCTCTTGAAGTAGGCACCCTTAATTGGCTAAAAATTTGGTGGTCAAGCGTGATTATGGCCTAATTAACCTCCTTGCACAACCGTTGGTGTGGTAACAGTACTTCCTTACAAAGTACTGCACTTTTACCCCTTATCCTTCATGAGTTCTAGTGTTCCACTTATCTTATCCTAATATTCTGTTCTACTTAAAATTTCCATTCTGCTATTTGTTACAAACACGCTTATAAGAATAATGTTGAAAACTATCTGAGTTTCTATTTCTGTTTATTGTTGTAATGACATGATGCAAGGAAGGATACTTTTTTGGTACGGAAGATAAAAAAATACTTTTTACGTACTTTTTTCTTTTTGAAAAAAAAACTTAAAAAAGATTAAACGTAAAAAAAACTTTTTTTAATGAAATAATAAGGTAATTATGAAAAAGATTTAAATGATCTGTGAACATTCAATAGATTGTTATTTGTAACCAGTAAATATGCTATAATTTATAAAATGACTTGATACAAACATGTGGAGAATCTACCCATTGATAGAACTCCAATAAAATTTCTAGAGGAGATCTCGGGGACGTCTTCTCTTTAGACGCCTAGAAGGATTATCAGGAAATGAACGAGAAGCCAGGTTAGAAACAAATGGGTTTGGGTGCTTAGGAAGTTTATCATGGAAGGATTGGTATCTGGTTCTGGCCAAATCAGCAACATATGGAAAATTGAGGTCCTGAAGGATGACTTGATTTGTGACAAAGTAAGGAAAAATTGAGGATTTTACAAAGTATTTTGGACTGTAAGCATTGGATACGAGAGGAATTCGATAGTTTAGTGGAGCCCCAAAGTTCAACTCCGTATGTCCAGATAGGCCTTATTATAGTCATGTAGATCAGTCTTTTGTAATGGATTGGGAGTTTGGACCGTTTGTCTGGTAAATGTTGTAATAGTCGGAATCGACGAGCAGTTTCCTGTCTTTTCAGTCTTGTATGAGGATTCCATGTCAGTCGTTTGTCAATAGTTTAATATTAGAATTCAATTAGGGTATAGTTTTTCAAATATGTTTTGTTATTTGTAGAACTGCGCCTAAACAAGTCGTTTTTCCACTCTGATTTTTACTTTTAGAGGTGACAATGTCTCGTAACTTTGAAGACAATTGATTTAACAAACATTAATGCAGATGGAGAATTATTGCCAATTGCCAGAAAATTTAGTTTATTTATTCGCTTAAATTATTATTGTGTCAAAGGCTGGATTTAAAGTTTGTATACTTCTAAGCTCAAGAGTTTTTGCTGTCTCCTTTTGATAACATGGGAGATCTGGAGGTCGATTAGACCTTTTTTTCTCAAGAAAATAATCTTTTTAATACTTCACATAACTTACGACTTTATTAGAATTTTCTTAACTCAAAATAAACATTTTGTTTGTTAATTAAGAAAATTGTTGAGCCTATTAGGTAAGTCTGTTCCTAATTGCATACATAAATAACGAATTTCTATCCCATGATTTTGATGAGCCCACGAAGGGTTTAAGTGCAAGCACTGGTGAATAAGTGTTACTTTGAGGACAGCTTCTTCTTCTCTATTTCCAAATTACTCCATCTTAAGCAACTAAATTAAACATAGTTAAACATAAAAAGATATGCTATTGTAAAAATAAAATTAGTTTAAAAATACCTATGTACAGATTAATATTTTTAAGAGTTAAATATTGTGAAATAGATCAACTTTACAATGCCTGTTACCAAAAATCAATTTCTTTTATTAATAGCTATTTCATGTTTACATGGGTTTATTGGAGTGATAAGTTAATTTCACACCGGCTATTGCAGTAAGGTGGAAATGAACAATTAATTAAAAAATATGTTAGTTCGAAACCTTTTTTTATTTAATTAGTTATTAAATGTTGTTTCTATTAAGAATATATAAAATTAGCCTATTTCCTTCATCTTAAGTTACAGTTAGGTACCAAATAAATAAAACTAAAAATTTTTTATCATCGTTTAGAGGGAAGTATTTAATTCTTACAAATGTTGTATCTGTAAAAATAATTTTCAAACCAAGAATAAAACAATAACTGTGAATTATTTAGAAATTGACTAATATTTGTAGTTAGTTCAACTTCTTGAGTATAGTAACTATGGAAATACGAATACTTTAAAAAAAAAGCCTAAAAGCCAAATTTTAAAAAATTAAAAAAAGTGATATTTTCTTAATAATTTAAAGCCATCACCCATACCTTAACTTATGTAAAAATATCTTTGCTTATAACACCTTAAGAGACCATTGATTTTAATCACTTACTAGAGATATGCACTGAATACAGAAAAAAAATCTAGCTGCTTGATTTTTTCAAAATTAAATGAAGGTGCTGTGAATGGAAATATATGATCTGGATTATCTCTCTGATCTGGAAATATATGTCATTAACGCTGATTCTTTTTTGATATCACTATAGTTAAACCTAATTAGCTTTATCCTTTTTTTTTTTTAACTTAACATAAAAATATAGTTGTGTCCTTTCGAATAACCTTATATACTTAAAAAAAAATATGCAAGGTATAGGAAGAAACGTGGAAGACCTCTTCTTTTTATACTTACCTACCTACCTAGAATACTTATCTAATTACCTAGAAGTGTAGATAGAAGAGGCAAAACCTTAGCAGTCCTCACGCAACGCAAATGGTATAGAATTAGACATTTGTTATTAACCCATGCTCACTTTTTTCAAAAGAATTACAGCCAGGTAGTCAATGTTGCAAAAAATACTTAAATAATAGGCCACATTTTTGAAGAATACCCTTTCTACCGCAGAAAGGTAAGTTAGAAAGGAATACCAAACAGTATCTAGATTAGGTAAGTCTGTTCCCAATTGCATACATAAATAACGAATTTCTATCCCATGATTTTGATGAGCCCACGAAGGGTTTAAGTGCAAGCACTGGTGAATAAACTACCTTTGGGAATGATGGGAATAGGATTTACACAGTGATTTATGTAAAATTTGTCATTACCACAAAATATAACGATACTATTACGATAACCTTCATTCAAATATATGAGCCATTATTTTTTTATATGTACAATCTTACTATTTAATATTTTTTTCCTTTAACATATTTTTTAAATTTTTATTAGAAGCTAATAGTTTTATATTTATATAATCAAAAATGGCTCTGATTAACAAAATGTTTTGAGGCATTATAGAAAACCAAACATAAAATCAACCTTGTGTCCAGATGAAAGTTTTGGCACCAAGAGCATAAAAAAGATAAGGAAATTCCAAAGTGGTACAAACATATTAAGAAGATGAGAACAGAGATATGTTGAACAAGTGACGGAAACAACAGGGAAATCGGAGGACATTTTATTTGTTAATTATCTTAAATGAATGCCATTTAACATGCTTTCACTCTCGTATCTTCACCTCCGTTTTCCTATGATTATTTTAATGAAAACTATAATTACTAGTCAAAATTGGTGAGTCTGCCAAGTATACGTCGGGGGAATACAAAATGGCGGCTTTTTAAGACTTTAAAAATAATTAATTTATGATTCGGAGTTCTATATCTTTAAAACTACCAACAACAATAGAAAATCTAAGAGAACATCATTTAAAGTAAAGTAAATTTTCTAAACTTTAAGCCCTAATAGAGGGCTTATTTACGTTTATATTTTATTACGTTTATATTTATTTACGTTCAATAGTTCTGGAGATATAACTTTTTAAAAAGCTATATTTCACTGAAATGTTGTACATAATGTACTGAAAGATCAGTAGTTAGTGAATTTATTTTGAAAAATCAATATCTCAAAAACCATGTGACGTAGAGATGTCTGTTAGCACTCAAATTAAATAATTTTTTTAATGGGCTATGAAGTAGTTTAATACGTTTATCGTCGTAGGAGTTGTAGTTTTCATGACAATTGCTAAAATAAATTTACTTACAGTTGACCGGACAAATTTTCATTTGGCAAATTTATATTCATATGTGAATATCATAAAAACTACTACCCCTACGACGATAAGTGTCATAAACTTTGTAGTAAGTTGAATTTCCTATATATTGACATATGTGCGTCTTATGGATCTGATGTAATATTTTTCAAAAACCAAACATTTTATTAACAGTTTGTGTCATAAAAACTACTATTCCTATAAAGATAAACATTATAAACTATTTTATAGTAAATTTAACTAGCTTTAATTTGAGTGCTAATTGACATCTATACGTCACATAGTTCCTGAGATATAGGTTTCTTAAAATAAATTACCTAACTACTAATCTTTCAGTAGATTTTTGAGAAATGTTGCTTTTTAAAAAGATATATCTCAAGAACCATTGGGCGTGAATAGCTCTATTAGGGCTGATATTTCAACAAATTTACTCTCCTTTAAATAATGTTATTTTAGATTTTCTAGTGTTGTTTGTAGTTTTTAAGATATAGAGCTCTGAATGAAAAATGAATGTTTTTTAAGGTTTTGAAACAGCCGCCATTTTATATTCCCCCTACCTATACTTGGCAGACTCATGAATTTTGACTATTAATTATAGCTAGTTTTCAATTAAGTAATCAAAAATTGGGGTGAAATAACTGCCTTTTTTTCTTCCCGTCTCTTGTACTATAGTGCTCGCATTGGCCTTTTAATTCTCTTAATTTTAATAAAACTCCTGATATATTTTCCAATTCCGGCTAATTACTGTACCTAGATAGGTGTAATCCAACGAGATTTCATTGCAAAAATTTTCAACCTCCTATTGATCCGATGTGCATTATTTTGCTTCTTCCAAAGTTAAGTATCATTCACTTTCTCACCAGCTCAGCCCCCCACTGGGGGATAATAAAGATAAAGATAAATTCGCTCATTTATCTTTGACATTAGTATTTCTTTTCTTTTATATTAATTTGTATTTCCACCTCTCTTTTCAATCAGGGAACGATTTTCCCATCAGGACATTCTGAAAGAGGTACTGTAGAATTTTCATCAATTGAGGTCTCTCATGTGTCAGGCCTCATGATCTACCAGCTGTCTTATTATTCTTTAGTTTTTTTACTTCCTTTTTCTAAATTACTGCGTCAAATTTTTTTAGACGAGTTTCGATTCTTCTGAATGATTCTTCAGTAATCGTCCAGAGCATTGCTTCCTTGGTGGGTTACTATGGCTGAGGATAAATCTTTCCCAATTGTCTCGAGGGAACAGGACCCGTAGGAGAGTATGAAATCATCAGAAACAAACCTGCCTCCAAAAAAAACTAATGGATTCATTTAAAAAAATGCAACTTATTACCTCGGTGATCATAAAATTTAAATAGATTATTTAAAAAAAGAGGTGAAAATATAGTTAAAAAGCAATGAAACAAAATTAGGGATGACTGAAGTTAACAGGTTTTTTAATGAAACAAAAGTTGTTATGTGGTTTCGAAGTCATAGTGAACGTGAGAAATATTTCTTTTTTATTCCTAAATGTTCCATTATCGTAATTAACCAAAAATGGTTTTTGGATAACAGTAAACGATTATGTAATGAGTAAAATTCCTGAATCACATCGAAACGTAGTATATAGTGTAGAGCGTCACAATTAATAAGTAAAATTAAACCATAAAATTACGTTGAATTATTAAGACAGCTAAAAGTGTGGTCTAATATAAACTGATAAGGTCAAGAGGTTTTTTCTTTTTGTAAAAAGTTAAGATAACCAATAAATTAGTATCACCCAACAATAACAATACAATACTGCAAATTATAAAGAAAATCTAATAATTATCTTTAGTAATCAGTTGTGGAGAGAAAGGTATTTCATTTGCAATAAAAACAAAATCTGCGATGATTGCATTCATTTTCCATCATATTTTATCAATTTAGTTCATCGGAATTAATTTTGTAGTTGCTTGTCACATGAATTAGTATTTAAAATATATTTTTGATACCACTATCGTATGTTGTGTTATGTCACTGTCATGTCTTGTTTCCATTATGCTTGCATTCTCTAGTTCTCAACAGTCGGCCTCATCTATTCCCCTCTCCTTGTCACTCTCAACTTCATTTTATTATGTTAATTTACCATTTATTTATGGCCTCCTAATCTCTATATTATAGTTACAATTATTAAAGCTTTAATCATAAATTTTCTATTTATATGTCTTAGAAATGGTTTCGGGGTAGGCTATACAATAAGGTATAAACAACTGACGGTTAGACACAAGGATTTATTACATATATCGTTCCCATAGAAAGTGGCAGAAGTAAAGCCCAGACTACTGTGGCATACTATTCATAATTTCGGATTAGGGACAATTTATTATCTGTTACTAAAAGTGAAAATTTTCTTTTTGCTGAAAAATATTTCTTTTGTATAGGAAATTCGTCATATCTATTAAAAGGTCGTGGTCCTGTTCTGTCCAGGTGTGAACTTCCTAATTTTAAGATTTTGTGGAAGGACATTCCTGTGCATAAGTTGAAAAAAAAAAAAGTTCTTCATGCTATAGTTCAACATACTTTTGTAAGCAAAAAATGGTGATCATCATTTTCCGAACAAAGATAACGATATTACGACGAACATGAATCATCGCAAAGTACTGTCGTCATGGTCCTGTACTTTGTTTCTCGAAATTTTTTGGTCAGAGCTGTAATTCACTGGGTTTACTTCCCCATAAAAGTGTTAACACTTTTTTTTAACGGTTTTGCTTTTTCGCGAACGTGTAAGTAAGAGGTATAAGAATAACCTCTCCATTCAACGAATCTAGAGCGTTTAGATAGCGCAGGCGTGATGTGGGGTCAAACTGTATCAAGCTCCTGACTTTATTGTTAAAGTGAGTAATACTTCCTTATTGCTTATCGATAGTCGTGCCAAATTTGAAATCTGTTAGATTCGACCAGGTTCCATAGATGATTGGAAAAGTACAGTTTCTTCTTAGTATTAAAATCTAGCTCTATTTAAGATATTTTCATAGGAGATACGAGAACAATTGATGGGAACAATGTTTAGGATCTCGCGAAATCCGCAGTGGTTGATGTAATCAGTTTGCTAATAGCTATTCCCATTTAGTCACAATAACACGTTTAAAAAAATGAATCATTAATATTATGGTACGGTCTGCCATTTTGATATTTCTGAGGGTTAATCATTCAAAATTTAACTTTTTGCTATTTTCCCGTCGGATGCTGACTAAAGTTTACCAATTTTCAACTTTATACCTCAACCGGAAATAGGTTAGTATTTTTATAGATTAGTGAAAAAGTAATTAGCTCCTTGTCAGAGAGGGAGCGAGTTGCATTTGAAGTTAGGTTGTTACTATCAACTCTAAATTTGATGCTCTACAACTTTTATTCGGAAGATTTTAAATTTATAATAGCCGTTTCTATCGATGTTTTTAAAGCACCATATTTAATTTCTTGGCAAAGATAGTTGATTCCGACTGTATTTCTAGATCGGATTTATAATGAAGACATATATTCGATGCATAATTTAACGTTCTTGATAGAATAAAGGTTTTTCAGAGGATGCGCCGTTTACAATATAAAGGCCAGAAAATGAAAAAAAAGGCCAAAACTTTGGGAGTTTCTCCATTCTCCAACCATGGTCTACAATTTGGAACCTGGTCATCTTAAGATATAAACCGTTTTCAGCTTTTCAGTCCTAAGATCCCATATACGGACTCTTAAAGGTCTAAATTAATAACTAAAAATTAATGTAGTAAAATAATGTCCATATTTTATAACCAATATTTTAAGTGAAAAGTTTGTTTGGAGTTTTTAATACAGTAATACAGCCCAGGTGTAAGTTTATTCATACTGATCTGCGAAATTTAAAGCAATTTGATATAAAACCATATATCACTAGGAAGAAATTAACGAATATTAATCAATATTATTATTTAAATAGAAAAATAAAATTTCGTATAATCTGCCTTAAATAATGGTGGATTCGTATAAGCTGGTTTCAACCGTATATTTAATTTTGGTTTTCTCTTTTTCCTTCATTCTTATCCTTCCATAATCGTAAGCAAATACAACTCATATTACCGAATTAGTATTATTATTAATTCCGAAATTAATTTTAATTAATTCATTAAATTTGTGTTTTTTTGTATCCTGAACGAAATGTATACGATTCCTAAATTGTATTTAATGTGCTTATCACCACTTTTATTTAGATGATTTTCAGTTATGATGGAATCATTTTCGTCTTTTATGTTTATTCATTTCTCATCTCTGTCTGAATACATGTACTATACTTTATTGAATTTTGGCTTTGAACTTTTTTTATGTTAACTTCCGAGAGGTAACTTCATTGTACTATGTAAGTGATACTGACTTTGACAAAAAAAAAGACTCGAACACCTGTATTATAAAAAAAATTCCGTGCTCACCTTTACATTTCGATTTCAATAGCCATTTAATTCTATCACGTTTTAAACCATCTTTACAAATCACATTTGGTATCTCTACAAGAAAACACTGTAGCTGTGTATTGTAAAACAAACAAATAAATTTAAAATCAGCTCGTTATTTATCTCGTTCAAGTAGGCTCTCGGTGAGTATTTTGTTATTAAGAGGTAAGCATGAAAGGACATATACTACTTCAGACGTTATCAGAAAATGTTAGCTATCATCCGATTAGCCACTGAGAATCTGATGAATGCTACCTTATCTTAACACAATTATTTAAGAAAGTTTCAAACCTAATCCAGCTTCTTTTACGATAACAACTTATACAATATTAGATAAAAACTTTTATATAAGTCTTTTATTGAAAAGAAACAAGGATCAAAGTAGAAGATGAAGATGATTTACGTAGAAGGAATTTTTTTTAAAAATAAATCTTTCGGCCAAACATTGAAGAATGAGACTGGGAGTAAAGATCCAATCGCTAGATGGATTTTCGGATGATTATTGAATGGCTTGCACAGAAGAGAAATGTCATTATTATTATTAATTACATTTAAAGAAAAAGTTGTAAAATAGAATGATCTTTTTAATGAACAGTGTGTGTACTTTCCTTCATAGTATAATGAATAACATATTACATTCATTCATTAAATATATTATTCATTTCTTACGTCGAGTAAGTATTTAATAAAAACCACAGTACAGCATGCAATTAAAACAGAGACTATATGTATAAGGTCTGATGTCTATCAGCGGAAAAAAACATCTTTTTATCGATATGCAATTAAAATTAATTATATAAGTCAACAAAAAAATATCCTTTTTTTGTGTTTATATGTTAACAATTAAATTTGGAATCTATGCATTACATGTTTAGTTTCGTAAAAATTTAATTTCCATATTTAAGAGAATCATTGAGCCTAAACATGTTCATAAATAGAATTAAGTGAAAGCTAGTTAATTTTACTTGAACTTATGAAGAGCTGTCTGTTTGTTAGAAAGTAATGGGCGTACTCAACTCATTTCAATATGACAAGCTATCCTGTATTTTGTAATTAACAATTAAATAAAAGTAGGAAGATCCAAAATAACTTTGGGGTTTCTTTTACGTGAGGCAATGGTCCCAACGCAATTTGAATCTTGTGGCCCCTCACCGAGAATACCATCGCCATGTTTATAATATGAAATTAACAGGAAGTAATGAGTGCTGCCAACCTAAATTATGAAAGTCCGTTGTGTTAATTTGGGATGCGTTTAGAAACTATTTTCAAACATCACATAACAATGCTAATCGAGGTAGTGTCAAGACAGTCGTTAGTGTATAGGCACAGTGTTCATACACTGATAGGAGTGTTTGTGATTGAGTTTTATTTTAAGGTCCGGAGAATCGCGGTAGGTTCTTCCTGGTTTATAAAAAAAAAAAACAGCCACTAACATCGTGAACTACAGGAGGAGTCGATAGATAATTTCATCAAAAAAACGATTAACGAAATTCCACTCCCAGTTAAATTCCAAGCAGTTAAAGGTGCAGTGACTTACAACTTAAGCGAAGACTGGAGTTCCGGCTGATGCAAGACACCCCAGTCTAAACTTTATATTAATTTATTATTATTTCTTCTCCCAATCGCGAATTCTAAACTGAGGTGATAGACATGGTCCAACAACCACCAGATATAAAAATGTTCGTATAATCCTCGATGTGTCCAAGAGAACCGTTGAGGTTCTCCGAGCTCGTCAAGTGGTCATTCTATCCCATCCGTTCCTGCAAACGATGATTTCGGGATTAGTCCATTAGTCGACATTATAATCGGCGTTACCACTGCGCATTAGTCCATATTTTAATAGTTCAACCGCCAATTCCTGATGTTTTCGGAGCTTCTCATCCACATTTAAGCTAAGGTTGTAATTAAGAATTGGTTTATCAGTATTCTTAGATTTCTTTTGTTTCCCTCTATTATTATTTTCCCTTTCTTATTTTTAAATTAATATTTTAGTATAATTAAATTATTTATTTGATTAATTCTATATGCATCATTTGTTATTTCTTCATTCATTCTTGGATTACATAACTATTATTATTTTTATTTATTTATTTTTTATCATAATTGATTTTCATTGTCTACAATTGTTCAATGGTTTAATGGAATGGTAAATAGTTAGGGGATCCTTTTACACATGAATATATACTCGTTATGAACTGTTGAAAAAAAAAAAGCAAGCTGTAATAATAACATTATAAGCCCCACCAGGCTGATCTTGTAATAAAAAAATGATAATAATAATGTCAGAAATAGTTTAATTTTAGAGGAAAAAATAAGAATGTACCTTATAAAAATATTAGACGAAATCGTTTCTAATTGAAGAATAAAATTAAAATCTCCGGAAAGGAAAGTAAAACTACTTTAAACAATTTTTTCTCTTGAACCACTGGACCTATATAAATTTATTCTTAACTTCTAAGATAAATTAACTCGGGCAATGTCTAAAACTTGCACAAGTTGTGAATATGCTTAGAATAATTTGAAATTAATTACCTAATGTTTCTTTCAGGTGAACATGAAGACAAAAAAAAATCGCATTAAGTTGGTACCACCAGATGGAGGATGGGGATGGCTTATCGTTTTAGGATCAAGTTTAATAAACGTAAGTAATATTTTGAAGCTCATTTATTATTAGAGAATTCTAATTATTACCTATTGGAAGTGTTTTTTTAAGAACTATATAACATTAAATAAATATAGTAAAAAACCTGCTTTAAAAGTAAAAAAAAAAAAAGCATCAGGTGAAGCTGAAGAACGTGTTTTTTATAATTTGTATCTTTTATTTATTATACAAATATAGATATATACAAACACATAGTCTTTTGGCATCTTAAGATCTTTCCTGAGACGACCTGAAACAGTTCGATCAGTTGAATAAGGAAAGTTCACTCTACTGGTGTTAGAGATGGTGGTGGATTTACACCAGCTTCTGGGAATCTCAGACCTCTTACCTCGAGGTGTTCACGGCTAAGGGTACAGTGCCTAGCTACTTGCCAGAATTAGATGGATATTACTGATGTGTGGGTTGACCTATGCATTTAACCGATCAAAGAATTTGATGTTACGGCCGCCTAAGTACTCCGGACACATGGCAAACATAAGTTTTTAATAGTTGGCAGCGTCTGTTTCCTTTTACAAGGATAATGTCAGAAAAAACCTGTAAAGAAAAAGAGTTCTGATACTTTTCAAACTGGATGAGTGTTGTCCTGCAGAGTTGCCACAATACGGTACACCATAGAGCAGCATAGGCCTAATGATGACCGAAATACGGTACACTATAGAGTAGCATAGGCCTAATGATGACCGCAATACGGTACACCATAGAGCAGCATAGGCCTAATGATGACCGCAATACGGTACACCATAGAGCAGCATAGGCCTAATGATGACCGCAATACGGTACACCATAGAGCAGCATAGGCCTAATGATGACCGCAATACGGTACACCATAGAGCAGCATAGGCCTAATGATCACCTAGATTTGTATTATTAGTCGAAGCGATATAATAGTACAGGAATCCGACGCATGAAACCCAGCTCATAAAGCATACTTCTACAAATAATTTTAAAAATTACTTTCTTCGCACCTAACACTGAAACACCTTTCGTATGATCATAAAAGTTTCACTATTTAGCTAATTAATAGTAAGGAAGGAATTATATTTATTTAATTTTTCGTCTGTAACTATTAGAAGGTGCATCGTAGCAAAAAATTTGAGATAAAGCATATTTAAGAAAAATAAATTTTGCGTCAAATGAGTTCCATATTTTAGTAATTTTGATAAGTGGTATGTCCTTAACCGTAAATAGTCATAAAACAGAAAACGACAATTTTTGCCAGAAGGAACAAAATGAGTTCACAAAACACGGGAACGCATATATGCTAGTTCTAAGGAAATTACTAAGCCTTAGTTTGATTAATTTGAAAAATTATAGAATAGAATTAATTTGCGAAATTAACGAAGTATAAAATTTTATATCTTTTATTATTATATAGCATATAAATCCAAAACAGTGAATCCTAGAAAAAAAGTTTCAGTGAAACAAATTAAAGACCATTAAATTTTGCCTCAGATGAGCACCATAACTTAATTATACGGTCAATTAATGCAACCAGTTGAATTTGATAGTGGCATTGCACTTGAGGCCAGCCAGCTATTGGAGGCAAAGGGAACTGCTGTAGCTGGTGATTTACCATAATACATATTACTTCATCGAATTACACTTATTCCAGTCTGTTGTTCTTTAATTTGCTATGCCCTAACTTTTTCATTACGGCATACCGTTTAGGAGCTACAGTTAAAAACAAATAACTGATTAAATTAATTAGCTAATTATCAACTTTAGTTTTAGGACGGCCAGAAATTCGTTTATTTGTTAAGAGTATTAAACAATAATTTTTAAAATTATTTGTCAGATGAAAGTTTTATGGAATTGGTTTTATTCATCGGGCTTCTGTACTACTATGGGTCTTCAAAAGGGTTTTTCATTGACGTGACTGAAGAAGAGATACTTGTCCAGTACAACACCAAAGTAAAGAGTGGAGTTGGATATTCTACGGTCTACACACAACAGCTAAAATCCTGAATAGTGTTTCTTCGAAATGATTACTTAAGGAGGAGTATTATTGTTGAGATGTTTACTAATATTGTTTAGATGTATCCAAGTATGTTTACTTTTTTAAACTGTTTGTCTGAAATGGTTTGACTTTGATTTTTTTTCCCTTAGTTTTCAACAAGAGCCATTGAGCCATCATTTGGATTGCTTTTTGGTGATCTTCTAAAGCAGCTTGGAGTCGAGACAACGGGTGCATCTCTGGTCATATCTACACTGGGTGGAATCGTCAACTTTTCAGGTACCGGTTGAGCTTTTTATTTTTTGCTATTTACATCTATACATTATAATACATTTAGTAAATTTGATCAGATATTGAGCTTAAATTCATAATTCTTTGCATTTCTAACTCTTTGTTTCTCATTAATCTGGATGTCCACAGGATGAGTAATGTAACTTAGAGCTTGTACAATCGATAATACTACCGCTTTTAACGGATTAATTAATAGCTCACAGTTTTTAAATGTCTTCTATAAGAAATTTCCGAAATCATAAGCTAACTAGAACAGAAGTGTGGTGTGGTAGGAATGAAAATGTGTCCTGGAGTATCTGTTTCATAAATCTTGCATTGTCTGTAATTAAATGGAACGGAGATATCGGAAGTACTTATATACAAAAGCAAATAATTTTATATTTGTTAGCTCTGGTTACCTTTCATTTCATTTTCCTTTGGTATTGTTGTATATGTTGTTTGAAGTGATGAAAAACGTGTTCGTATGGCTTTCCTCAGCGAAACAAGGTTGAGTTTTTAATTAATTTTTTTTCATTTTTGTGTACAAAGCAATCTCAAAAAATCTCTATTTATTCTTGTGAAATATTTTGGACGTAAGGGACAGTTTTATTCCATCCTGTTGCTCTCTCAAATACATTTTTATTGAAGGATTTGCATTTTTATCTTTCATTATCTATTCTAAATTATATTCTGTATATTCTAAATTATATTTTTATACATAAAAATGAACTTTTGAAAGATATTCCAATTAACCTAGTCTGCATTTAAGATTAGAGTTTTGGAGGGACATAAGAGAATGAGTTCTCATTCATTCAAATTTCATGACTCCATTTTGTGGAGTCACCTAAAATGAAGATTTAGTAAAAAAAATGGAAGAAGCTGTATAAAAAAAAGAATGGAGAAAAATTCATCTTTTAATAGAATGACCCATATTTCTAACAGGGTGCATGCTGTCGATTTAAAACGAAAACAGATTAAAAATAAATAAATAAAATTCAGTCTTAAACCTTAAAATATGGGATTCGAAAATGTAAGGAACCTATACTCATTTATGTAATGGACATGACATACGTTTTTTATCATTATATTACATGATAATAAATATAAAATTGATCTTATTTTCTTTCAGGACTTATTGTTGGACCACTGATAAAAAAGTATACTTACAGGAAAGTAGCTATCATAGGAGCGATTATAAGTACTGCTGCTATCATGTTGACAGCTCCTGCCAACAGTATGATACACATCCTCATTACATTTGGAGTACTTGGAGGTATTTTTAATAAAAATATTTACTATATTGATCAGGTCTCACAGATTTGTAGTAATACTTACCCATAAATATTTTTACAAACTAATTTCGTTCAATCAAAAACTTTTCTACTAATTAATGACAGTTTAATATCTAATGAATATTTTGAAGGAGATTCTTAAAAAGTTTCTTTATTGAACTAGAACCATATATCATAGATTATTTTAAGCATTGGTAGAAAAATAAAAACATATAATAAATAATGATTAAAGAGAAGGAGCACTATAAAAATAAAAATTATGCTTTCAATTTGTTCTAGGTATTGGATTCGGTCTTTCTACTGCTTGTACATTGGTAGGTATCAACGATTACTTCTCTAAGAAAAAAGGACAGGCAGTGGGTCTTTCAATGACTGGTACTGCTGTAGGGTTCATGTTGATGCCTCAGATAGTTGGGTAAACATACTCCATTCTGATTTAGTCCAACACTTAGTTAAATATAAAACAATGAGTCATATTTTTAATAGAATTGTAATACTAAAAATATTGCACATGTTAAGTGTATAAACCTTACTGTAAGTGTGCTATTCAATTTTTTAGGTTCTTGTTGGATGAATATGATTTTCGTTCTGCACTTCTCATAATAGGGGCACTGTCACTTCATGCTACGGTGGGAGCTTGCTTATTTCAACCGGTGTCCTGGCACAAGAAAGCTGTAGTGGTAGTAAGTTTTCATATATTATCAAGATTATAGACACATATTGAAAATGAGTGTTATATATTATAATATCATTAAAAAAATAGAATAAGGTAAGTATTCAAAGTGATTTATAAATAATAATAATTCACTGTTAGCTAACCAAATGTTTTCATAAAAAGAATTATGTTCAATTGGTCATATCGGGGAATGACAGTCTTCCGACAGGATAAATCGTTTAGGTTTCTATTGTTTTATTATACTGCTTCACCAACATTTCAGGCTGAAGAAATGTACACCATAAACAACAGTTCACTGGAGATTTTTGTAATAAAAATAATAATAAAGATATGATAACAGAAAATATTGAAAATGGCAAGGAAAAAAATAGATTAGATTGATGAATATAGTATGACATAATGAATTATGTACCGAATCTGAGAAAAAGTATTAAACAAGATTATTATCATCAGAATATAAAACTTGGCACAGATAATAACAATAAATCAGATAAATACTTTAGCAGTATGAAGGCCAGAGTGAGTGAAATAAATGAAAAAGATTTAGTATACCAATTTTATTGCTATGAGTTAAGAATAAAGATATTGGCTTATAATTGTAAAGAAAACAAACATAGCTTTTAATTTTGGAAATATCAAAGTGCTATGAAAAGAGAAATATACAGGTAATAGAAGGATAGTGGAAGTCATGCATTTTACTAAAAATATGAAATCTGTACCTACTGTGAATAATTTGATAAGTCTAGTTAATTAGATAATGAGTTATAAACTTTTTCACGGTAGGCAAAGAAATATACACTAAAGTAAAATTACACATACCAAGAATTTACATAACCATTATAAGAATATTATATAGAGAGAATGCCCTTGGCAGAATATCCGGTCAGTAGCAGACCTGCCCTTTCTGAAGCTTCATTTTTAAGCCATAGGGCGGTACTCTCAGACTGATAAGATATTATTTTTGGTGTTATGTCTCCTTGAGAGATTGTGACATATTATAAATTTGGCCAATACTCATTGTAAGTGAATACATTAAAGGTAAAATAAGTGAGGCTACCATGGAAAGAGGGATGGTGGCATGTTTCATGCTGATTTCCAGCATCGCGATTTTTTCAATGTTCCTTGATTTAACTATTTTTTTTCAAAGACTATATCACTAACTATGACTATATATCACAAATGTCTTGTTATTAGTAAATGTTTTAAAGGTAAGATGAAACCGGGGCTACTACTAGTCCTTGGCTCCATAGACTGATGTGTTCCTTGGTCGACTTAATAAGTTTTTGCTAAATGACTTTGTCTTGTGTGGTCCCTCACTAGTTGTGGTATTCATCATCTCGGGCATGCCAGATGAGCATTCCTTCTATCTAAGTCATGTTCTGCCTTTCCTAGAATACCATCTTCCGACACTCGGGCTATGTCTCTAGCCTAATGCAGACTGCCATCAAGCTTGATATGCCTCATAATTTCCGCATACAGATTATAGATCTTCCTGTTCCTCCTCCTTCTCCAAGTCTCATCGACCTTAACTTGTCTGAAAAAGTGATGAAGTTTTTTCTGCTCAAAGAAGAAAATATCCTGCACTTCTGAGTTTATGAGGGTCCAGGTCAACAATCTATAGGTGAAAACAGGTCTGACAAAAGTCTTATAGAGGACACATTTAGTCAGGTAGGAAATGGCTGTTCTTCTTAGGTGTGTGCTGAGACCAAAATAACACCAGTTGGTCTTCACAATTTGCTGGATTTTTCAAGGGAAATCTTGTTTCCACCACTTATTAATGTAATCACTTATGTAACCATGTTGACGGTTGTCTAACAATTTATTTTATTTTAGATAAAATTTTAATAAATTAATCATAATATTTTTTGTAATTTGTTCAGCTTTTAATAAAAGTCATATTTTTTAATAGGAAGTAGAAGAAGAAGAAGCTCACACCCTCTTGCCACCTGATAAAGTAGAGAAAAAGGATAGTATAGCATCAATAGAAACTACAAGTAAGACTTATTAAACTTTATATAGTTCACAAATGTCTTATAAAAGCAATAAATTTTGCTAAAGAGATCCTCTGACATTCCAAGAGTTTTTGCTTTCATTTTTCATCATTCCATACAAAAATATTTGGAGTAAAATTTTTTTTAAATGGACAAGTTAAACCTTGTTGGTTACGGCCTATTTGGCTTAGTGATATGTTTGTTTAATGATCCAAACATAAAAATAATAGATCGGGAAAATATTCATTTCTTCAAATGTTTATAAACACAAACCCATGAAAAAGCAAAGAAACCAAATCTTTTTCTTACCATCTGTATTCCAAGCAGGTAGAGGTGCAACAGCTTCACTTTTCTGGTAAATTACTTCAAACAGTAAAACTAAATTACTACCAACATTTGAACTTAAAATGTCTTAACTAAAAATAAATTATAATAAGCCCTAACTATAAGTTCACAACCAGGTACATAACAGTTAACTAAACATAATTCTTGGCTATCTTAATTGTGATTGTTGATACTAGACTGCAACTTCTTTACACAAGTAGTTTTTATTTTCTACTCAGCAACTCTAAAGTCTAGTACACATCTAGGGACAATGCTGTGGAATATGCGTATCATTTATTCTGTAAAAGTGGATTTAGGACATTGTAAAGCAATAGATAATATATCAGATTAGTTCGATACAATGTGCTATGACTATATCCCTAGGTGTGCAGTAAGCATAAGTGTATCTCTTCCAGGCACAAAATTTTCAGAAAACATCCATCCTTATAAGTGGCCAAGATTTGACCCATATCTCTATGGCACTAAAATGAATAATAATATTAAGTAGTAAAATTAAAGTTATTATTTGGAAAAAAAAATCAAATTACTTAACTCTTAATCAACTTAGTTTGAGAAAAAATTTTTCTCAATGTTCATTTTATGATGTACTGTTTAGTAAAAATAAAATTAAATCTGTTGAATGAGACAGATTAAATAACATGAAGTATATAGAAGAAAAGGTTTAATAAGATCAGCAGTCATAAGAGTAATTTGTTAATTCTGGAAATATAAGAGTTTTTACAGTATCCAACAAATTATCGAATTGAAGGGAATCTTATTAACTTAGGAGTTAAAACATTTTTATGAGTAATTATAAAATCTATCTACTTGACTGTTTATATCTACTTTTTAAGACATAAACATTTTATGTATTATTAATATTTGTATCCATTTTTCAGATGGAGTGAGACGTAATGTGAGCAGTCCAAATTTAGAGGGCAGAAAGAATTTGTTAAATATTCCACCACAAGCTTTTTCAAGAAAGGCATCTTTAATTTCCAATGTTTCCCTCTTAGATGATGCAGGAAATACGTTTCACATACAAGTCAGTAATTATTCAACTTTAGTAGATTCATAATACATGATAATGATAATAATTCTTTTATTATTTTAGTTTACTCCAACTTTTTCACTTTTTAACTTGAAACTTATGTTAGCAGGGAATTGCAGAAGAAGAATCTGACAACGAATTAGAAAAAATAACTGTTAACTCATATGTAGAAGAAACTCATGTTAAAAACAACCTAAAACCCAAACCCACTAAAACAGTAAAAAATTCATTAAAAGATCGTTTGTCAAAGTTTTCTAAATTCATGGATCTTGATCTCCTAAGAGACGGTGTGAGTTTTCTACTATTGATTAAATCTTTATATAAAAATTTGGTCTTAAAAATATATATTCTTATCATATTATTAATTGTACTAAAATTTTATTTTATTTATTTTTTAAGGTATACTTGAATATTCTTTATGGGTTGTCAATGTGCATTGTGGCTGAAATGAATTTCAAATTAATTGTGCCATTCTTTTTATCGAATCTTGGCTTCAAACATTCTGAAATTGCATTCGCATTGTCATCAATGGCTGTGTCAGACATATGTGCACGAATAGTTGTACCTCCAATTATGGATAGAATAACATTCTCTAGGCGGGCCACATTCATATTTGGATCTGTTTGTGTTGCCTTAGGCCGGTCTTGTAAGTATATTGCTGTAAATAATTTATTTCAGATTTATAGGTAAAACATTAAGGTTCTTCTATAGATACATGCTGAAAGGGTGATGTCAGCCTCAGTGTTTCAGTGTTGGGTAGCAGAAGACTAAGAAAACTTACTCTGGTAAGAGTCCATTTGAAAAGAATTGTCAAGCAAGCTAAGATCCCAACTAACACATAGTAACTGAAGTAGAATAAAATAAATAAATATGAGGATACTCACAAACACATATATTCTTATTATTCTGGAACTAGTAATGGTGATAACAGGATATTTAATACATGGTCAAGAATAGACTTTATGTTCAGTAGTATCCAAGTTTCTTTTATACCATTTGATAATATCCTGTAGGTGGCTTCCAGGGAATATTTCTGCAGACAAGGCCAAATATAACAAAGTGAGGTACACTCACATAACCAGAAATCCTGCAATGATTTCAACATCATAGATTCTTTTGAGAATACATTTAGAAAATCAAAAGGCTGAAACATCAACATTTTTTTATAATGTAATTCAATCAAATTTGTTAGAATTTTATCAATGAAAAGTTTTAGGGATTTATTGAGGTCTTTTAGATCAAATCTATGATTGTTTCATCATTTCATAAAGAATCGCCAAGGAGAATTTATATTTATTATAGGTGGCTGCAGCATTGAAACATGAGTATGTTTAAACTACTACTTTCGAAGGGAAGTTTAATACCTTCCTCAAATTTTTTATTATGAATGAGTTAGATCTAAGTCTAGGTTTTAAGTATTCTACATCAGAAGGGGTCTAGTTAGAGAAAAATATGATATTGAGATAAACTGATATAATAGAATAAAGTAAAATCACTAGTGGAGGGGAGAGGCCGAAATGATTATAATAATGTTAATAAGGTTAAGCAGAATTTATATATGGGAAAAATTATCTATTGGTGAGATGTGAAGATGATGTGGTGAAGGTTGCTATTTGTGTTTGTAAAAGACGGAAATGTTCTTACTTGTGTTACTGCTCTCTCATCCCCATATGGAATCGGTCACCTGATGGATGGGGTGCCGCTGCGGGTCAATGTAGAAAGGTGGTCAGTTTCTGCACCCTGTGGTGCATCTATCACACTCGCAATCGACTTCTTAATCAGACATGACTTCAGTTAACCGTGATACCAAAAAGAATAAGCTCACTGCCAACTCAATAGGATGCCTCTGGTCCGGGATTCGCCATTTTGGATTCTGATTCTCAGCTTACTCCCTAGGTGGTGCTGAGGTTAAGTGAATATCATGCCATATGGCACCCCCCTTCTAGTCCTGATGACTATACATTTCAATGATAGAACAACTAAAAGACTGATATTCCTGTGAACTGAACGGTCATTTTCGGAATAAATACTGGCCATAAAGGGATATGAAGAGATCAGTAAACCAGTAACTGAAGGAGAAAAGGACTCTTCTAATTATTCTTATCATAAAAATGTTCAGATTAATTGTAATAATCATTTTCTAAGTCATGTTATTCTTGTTTGATCACTGCACTTGTATAATCCTGCAACCCGGGTAGGTGGCAATGAGCAATCTAAAAAATAGAGTGTTCATTTCCATATGAAACTGACCAGCAGTCACAAACATTATTTTTCAATGTGCTATCTTAACATAATACACTGAAGAGCACTCAACATTTTAAAATTCTACTCATACGCATTCTACACACTTGGCGATCCCTTTTCAAAATGAATTATTATGTTTAAAAATATTTAGTTTAGAATGATCAATAAGATATGTTATGATCTAAATATTACAAATCTTTGTTTTCTAAATTAGAATATGATGTTTTATAGATAAGTTTTGTTTGCATTTATTATATTTTTAGATCATTTAAAACTAAATAGTTTAGAGTTTAGAATAGTAATCAAACTTTTTTTTTTTTTTTCAAGGTTTAGCTTTACAGACAACTATGGTACCAATCATAACGGCATTAGTGATAATTGGTTTCTTCCGTGGAATATCTCTTACATCATTTCCACTTGTTTTGGCAGAATATTCATCTGGGAATAATTTTCCTTCAGTTCTTGGTTTGTCTATGGTCAGTAGAGGGGTTTTCATTGCGATATTTGGACCTCTTTCTGGTAAGTATCTAAACTAGTTAAATTAGTATCTTCAATTTTTACTATATATATATATATATATATATACATATATAAAGTATATTTTTCTTTGCTCACAAGAAGGCGATTTTGAATGAGTCTATTTTGGTTACCTTGATATTAGTTATAAAATCCTTTTTAGTTATCCGATGGTGAATTTAAATCTTTGTGTGGAGTATGGGTCCTCCAATGAAAAATTAAAGTAATCAGAACCTTTCCTAGGACTCCATCTATACAAATGATGCAAGCACGAATTCCGATAACAATTGCAGAAACCACTTTAACTTCCTCCTACCGCCTATGGTTCTTAGGTTTCAGTAGCTTCAAGAAATAAAATATTTAATATTTTATTATTATCATATGTTATTATATGTACAATACTGTAAAAAGGATGTAGCTGTTATATAACCCAAAGCAATAGAAGGGCTACTTGATTTGATGCAGAGAAGGCTTGAGTGAAGCTGTTGATAAGTTGTAGATACCAAAGATTGATAAGAAGTGGCAGATAACAACTATATACTTTGGTCAAACCGTGATGAGACCTAGTATCACCTGATTTGGAGCCTGTCTTGATCTGAAGCATGATATAATTTATTTTCATCTGTCATCATGTCTACCGAATTACTTTGCTGGTGGCGTAACAATTGATATCAACTGCAGGGGACTAAACACAATGGTAAACCTAGCTTTGTATTATGACACCTCTACAAAGAATTCCAGACTCTTGCTAGTTTTAACTTACAAATGGGTGTTAACAAGGCTTTAATGTTTTGCATTTAGCAATATAACAGTAACAATGCAAAATATTGATAATATTTATTACTTGGTATCACAAGATCTGAGATTTGATTTCTAACAGTTTGTTTCCTCAAAAACTCAAATCTGTTCATATCTGCTAGGTGTAGGGAGGCTGGTTATATTCTGATGCCTTCGGTTATCACCTGTCTATTGGTATTAAAGTAAGGAGCAGATACTTCTGATGCACATGGTGCTAATTCTGTTTTATTCTTACCAATATCTGCCTCACTACTTACACCTTCTGAAATCTGTAACTCTCCTCGATAATTTTATAAAAGTATTAAGTACTTTTTATCTACTTAGTATATTAGGTTATAAAATTACATTCACACAGGAGATTTTATGGAATATCTATGTTTTTATTATGGAAAATATTTAAGGAATAAGTTGTGGCTGTGTGATGAGGTGACATCATAGACTTTCAACCATTCTTTGATTTATTGGTTTACAATTGGAACAAAATATGTTGTCTATAAATATCTAACTTGTCCTAAATATATATATTGTATCAACTTTATAAGCTTTGATTATTGTAAAAGTTAAAAAAAATTATTCTGATTTTTGAAGACCTTGAAAACAGAACCTTTTCATAAGAACATTTGAACAGTACTTGTTATTTTTGAGTTGTTCATGTGCTACCTTGTTTTTAAATTTAAATACTTTACAGTCAGTTGTGTGCTTTCTTCAACAATACTACTTAGTCTCAAATCCATAGATTTCAAGAAATAAATCCAAATATCCTGATTTATCTATAGAGTCAAATGTTCATGATATTAAGCAAAACTGGACCTCCTATTTCGGCTAAACCATGTCACCTTTAAAATTAAAAAAAAACACATTAAATCCATGACTGATTTTTAAATTAATAATAAATATAGAAAAGGAAATCGATTAAAAAAATTAATATTTAAAAAAAAAAAAATACTAAAAAAAAAGGTCGATTATTTGTTCTAATGACAATTACAGATGCTACATGTTGTCTACAGCACATACAATTAATTACTTAATACAATTTTCTTTAGGATTTGAAGCAATACATAAGTAAATAACATGAGATTTGTAATTCTAAAAATCTGGACAAATTACTATTTGTTTATTAAGAGAAAATGTGTGTTATAAAATAATCTCTTGCAAAAAAGCATGCCTAGTTCCTCGATCTGTTTAACTTGCTCAGCATTTTTATTTGATACATAATCCCTCTCACTGCTACTAAAATTCAGTCTGCTAGACAAATTAGACATGACCTGACGAGCTGAAAGGTTTGCTATGAGAGAACTTTTATATATATTTCAAAGTTTATTATTTGTCCTTCAACAATAAACTCCACGGACATTTCGTAAATACATGTGTATGAAGGAAAATAGTTTTGTGTCTACATAAGCAAAAGTAATGAATATAATTGATATTACATCATTTTTTCACAAATTCCCAACTTTGAACCCTCTAATGTTATCTTTCCACCAACATTAGACTAAATTAGATGAATCATTTTTGAAGCATAAAATTTTGTCAAGAAAAATTTATTTTATCATGCAGGAGTGAAAGTAGTGGATGAAATTTTATAAAATTGTTACTGGATTATTTTTACACTAATCTCCAACTTAGGGTCTGTTCGGATTAGTCCTTTTCAAAATACCCCAGATTGTATCAAGTAAAATAAGTTCAGATATGTTTAAACAAATTTAGTGGATTGATTTGGATAATATTAATATAATAAACATATTGGTAGGTACCAAGCCACTCATTCCTTGAAAATGTCTTCAAAACCAGGTTTGGGGTACTAGGTGCTTTATCCATCACATGAATTTGATTACAGGCAGCCATGTTATCATTAAAAATTTGTTGCGTTATATAAATACACTATATGAAAGTGGAAAATTTCAAATCTGATGTTAAAGATTTTTTCATTTCCTGCATTTGTTATTTTTACTAAATAATAATACACAAGTAATATTAATATTAAATATTATAGGAATTAATATGATTAAAATTACACTGATCAGTTACTTTTATCTATATTTATCATCTTCTTCAATTTAAATAAAATGATGTACTGGATTTTATTATACTTTAGTATGATTCTTTAAACATTTTATTAATAGTGGGTTTTATGTTTTTTTTTTTTTTCAGGATACATAAGAGACGTTACTAATAGCTATCCTTTGTTTATTCATTCCCAAACTGTACTAATGGCTTCAGTATTAATTGCTTGGATTGTAGAAATCATCATATTAAAGTCTAAAAATAATAAGCATGCAATAATAGATGCTTTACAGAAAGAAACTGAAGATAAAAATACAGAAACGAAAACATGATGATGGGTTAAATGTGGTAGTTAGTCGGATAACTTCATAGTTTCTTAATAACTTATTCGTCAGCAGCCTATGTTGCTGCATAATACAATGAGTATTCATTGTATACAATACATTAAATCATTGAATCAAATGTGTTGCAATTAAAAATGGACATTAAGTTAGAAATATGATCTGAAATATATTTCATTAACTTTAGTAACCACATACTTAGCATAAGTTTGGTTGAAGTATTGAATTTGATTGATGTAAATAAAAACTTCTCTATGTGATATCAATAAGTAAGACTTATGTAATAATTATTTATGAGCACATATTTGAAACAAACACTAGTCAAATGTTTAACATAGTATGTGTATACTTCTTTAATTGAATAAAGCAAGGATTTGACAAGCTACAATTTTGAGACAGCCAAAATTTTTCAAAGAAACTCCTTTGTTCTCTTTAAAGCTATTTATTGTTTTAGTTTATCTTATTTAATAATCCTATCAAATTTACCAATAATGGTGTGGAATATAAACTATGCAAACAATCAAACAAGAATTGTTGATTTTTTCTAAACTACTTATCTGATCAATTTTCATTGCGTGGCTTATCATAGTCTTGTGTCAAGCTCTTTAATTAGTGTATAACTAATATTTATCATTAAAATTGCAATACTCTCGTCTGTATCATTCCTTTAATATATCACATTTCTTATACAGACCAATGTTAATATGGAGGAATATATTATTATATTTACAGTTGCATATAAAGTATAATGGAAACTGAATGTTTCTTAAAATTTTAATATTCATTAAATAAATTAACCATTACTGTACATGAAATCTATGTTCAACTTTACATATGTTGGTATTACTAATTTGGTCATTATAGAAATAGGAGTTTAAAACTGTCTTATTTTGGTTTGCACTAATGTTTTAAGTGCTCACAAATATACAAAAATAACAAACTAAGATAGTTAATAAATAAAGAATGAAATAATGTGCTCAAATCTTAAATTTTTTTAAACTTAAAACTATGTAATTTGTACTTAAATAAATGACATTGACCACAGACCTATTTAATCCAGACTGAATGATCTTGGTTGATGTACTTATTTTATAATTTTTTTTTGTAAATAAAATTAATTTTTTAATCTTGTCATTATTTGTTCACTTCTTTTTTATTGATATTACTCAAAAATGCTAACATAATGTACTCAAGGAAAATAACTAGAAAAACCTCAGGAAATGCTCTGTACCAAAGTGATAAATGCCTGCCCACTTTCCCATTTGTAGATCCCATGTAAGAAAGCTATACTACCCAAAGTCTCAGATCTCTTGTGCCCCTTAATTAGTAAATAGATCTTTAAGCACAACCATTTTTTCTTATTATAAATTTGTTTAATGAGCATTGTAAGTCAATATAAGTTCTCAATGTTACCTTAAGGATTGCCTACAAAAATTTTTGGGGGCACTCCAATATTTAGAAAAGTTACTATTTTCTGGGTAAACTCGAAAATTTGTGAGTAAGTTTAGAGAAATAACAATTACAGCATTGAGCAGGACAAACCAAAGTCATCAAACACCTCTGACTAAAACCTGGATTCATTGCTGCTGTCTGTGAGTCTTAAGGCTGCATATTCACTTGAGAAGAAGCCCAAATATCAATTTTACTTCCAATGGTGAACCAAAAATTGGCGTCACCATTTTTTTACATGTATTTATTTTATTTATAGAAACAGAGATTAGAAAGTGGCGATTAAAAAAAAATCTGTATTAAGAGATTATGCCAGCTTATTTATAATGCTATCGAGTTTTTCTAGAAAATCAAATTAGAAAACTCCCTCATATGTGCAAGACATAAAACATCGGTGACAGTAAGTTGTGCCCACTTCCGGCCACCTTGGGGACTGCTAAGTTCATTTGGTTCTTGAAGCCATGAATGAGAAATGAATAAGACAGTTAGGAATTAAATAAGCCATCATCGTTCATCATTTCTACTGAATATGATATCTATGAAAACAATGGATAAGTTCTAGAACACTATCCTGTTCCATTGAACCCATTTATTTCTTCCAATCAATTGATGAGATAGTGGAATTTCCTTCATCCAATCTTTTAACTTTTCTTAATCAACTCGCATCTCTTAAATCCTTTATCTTCCGACGCGCCACAGCTACATGAACAAATACCGAAATTCGAGAACTGATGAAAAGAAGAGACGCTGTCGGAAGACGTTTTAGGCGTTCTAGACTATCAGATGATTATTCCACCTTCAAGTCTCTTAGAAACCTTACCCAGTCTTCTTTACGCAGTGCTATGGCAAAGCTAATGTATCGAATGCCTTAGTCCACGTTAATGACATAATGATATATTCTAGAACAATAGAAGGGCATATAAAACATTTTCAAAACATATTTCAAACATTAGCAAAACACAATCTTGTCATTCAATTAGACAAGACTGAATTTTTTAGAACTGGACTTCCAGTCTTGGGATATACTTCAACACCAGAAGGCATAAAAACAAACCAATCTAAATTAGAAGCAATTTCAAAATTCCCATAACCCACATCAGAAAAAGAAATTAGAGTATTCCTGGGATTAACTGGATATTATCGGAACTTTAATCATAATTATGCCAATATAGCGTAGTTCTTAACTCAGCAATTAAGAGATAAAGATAATCTTCAACCAGAACCTTATAAATGTGCATTTGGAAAATTAAAGATCCATTTAATGAGCGCCTATATTAGCGTGTCAAAATTTTGATATACTAATGGTAGTGACAACAGACGCAAGCAATGTTGCCATTAGAACTGTATTTTCTCACATCAAGTAAGGAAGGAACACCCTCTAGCATTTACCTCCAGAAAATTAGACGAAACTGAACTAAAATATTTTACCATCGAAAATGAGCTTTAGGCCATAGTTTATGCTAAAAAACGTTCAGACTTTACTTATATGGAATAAAATTTACAATTGACCATAAACCATTACAATCGTTATTTAGTATGAAAAATAATAATACTTGAATCATGAAATGGATATTCTATTTGCATGAATATGATTGTTATTATCTATTTCAATATTATTATTTTCTTCTTCAATTGTTTATTATTTCAATATGATTATTATCTAAATATGTTACATCAAAATCAAAACCCTCTGGAGATATTAATAGCTTTTGAGATGTTTCTTCTAGTATTCTGTCTAATTACGTACCCGAATCTATATCTAAATCCATATTTGTCATTGCATTTACTGGATTTATTTTTATGCTACTCAGAGCATCTTCAACATTGTTAATTTGGACTTTATATTTTATTTCAAAATCATATTCACAGTAGTCACAATCTCACAAGAGGAGACCGTAACACAAAAAAAGGCTATCCTTCCCCGCGATATCCACCCCTCTAGAACCCCAGCAAGCGATGGTCCTATATCACATTTGAAATATTAGCTTAAAACGGAAAGGAGACTTTAAGATAGTTTAATCGAGCAATATTTAAAAAGCGCCTGAAATTGAAAACCAGCGTGAAACCCATAAACCTTTTTTGTTGATTTAATTTTTTTTTAATTCAGAAAGCTATATATATATATGTATATATACTGAAATTTCATTTCAACAGATATTGTCAAAAAATATTTACTGATTGCGGTGCAAAAAATTATTAGGTGAATGTGTGTTAAAATTGATAAAAATAATTACAATTTAATTTGTTTTGTGTTTTGAGTTATTTTTCTATGTAATAAAAAATTGACTAGACAGTATTTTTGTTTTTATAAAAAAAAAAAATTTCAATTTGGATATACTAAAAGTTAATATAATTAAATCGATTATTAAAAAAAGTTCTTCTAATTAAAAATAGATAGAAACAAGATAAACCGATATCATATTATTATTAAATATTCTAATATAAAATAAAAATAACACTACAAGACAATTTCATAGAATATTTCCACAGATTAAAAGGTCTACTAGAAATTAACTGTTTCCACGGGTAAGCCGTTGCCATGTAAGTTGGTCACGTTTGCTGATACCGTCTTATTATTAAGACGAGAAATGGTGCCTCTCATTACTCAGTGGCTATCCAGCTATTTTCGATTGAGATGTTAGTCAATTTGATGCTCGCAGGATGTATAACTATTTTATTAAATGAACTGTAAAATGTCTAATTAAAAGCAGAGAAAGCAAGGTTTTATGTTTATGTAATAATTTTAATTAGTAATTATATTAAATAATAATGTAATGAAAGTATTAAAAACTTCTTTAGCAAGGCAAATGTGGGAATTGATTATTTATTCATTTTCGGCCAGTAACAAAGAAACAAAGTTATATTTTCTTTATTCTTGATATCCTGGTGAAAAGCACATATCTTTTAGTAAGGAATAGTTTCTTCGCGTCAAATGCAAGTAACGACTATGTTTTAAATTATTTGAAATTAATAAAAGGTTTATTTCAGGAAAACATGAAGACAAGAGAAGGCCACACGAAAATGGTACCCCCTGATGGAGGATGGGGGTGGCTTGTCGTTTTAGGATCGAGTTTAATAAACGTGAGTAATATTTCGAGGCTCATTTTTGATCAATAATAATATTGATAACAAAATATATGATAT
>NW_027106975.1:509935-512179 GCF_000696795.3 Halyomorpha halys
TATATATATATATATATATATATATATTGATGATAACATCGCTTGATGAATGCAAAGTGTTTTTGATGAATGGGAAATTTAGTTTTTTTTAACCAAAAAGGCTAAAAATTATAGTGGTATACAAAATGTTAAGAAGAAAAACAAATGTTTCAGAAAAAATATGCTTACAACTAACATCTTGAATTATGGTTAGGGATTGTTTTGATTGTTATTGCTAAAATGTTATCAACACAATTCTAAGCTAAGAACTTAGTATTGTGTAGATGTGTCTAAGTATGCATGATGCAATGTGATGCGTGATGACCCATGGGGCTTGGAAAAAAAAATCAACTGACAAGCAAACTAACATAAATATGCTTATGCTAGTTTGCCTTTCCCTTGAAATGTTTTTTATTTTTAGCTTTCAACAAGAGCCATTGAACCGTCATTTGGATTACTTTTCGGAGATTTCTTCAAGCAGCTTGGAGTCCAGACAACGGGAGCATCTCTGGTCGTGTCAACATTGGGTACAATTGTTAACTTTTCAGGTATTCTTCCATTTCTCTTTAATGTATTTATCAAAATGAACCCAATGGTCAATGCCACGTGATAGAAAAAATATACCTACTCAAAAGCTCATATCACCATAAAAGTCTATTTGTCAATTTGGCTCTTGAATGGAGAATAATGTATTTTTTTAAAAATAAATAATTTAATTTCTATCAATTTTAGTCTCAAAACATAGGTTGTGATAAAGTTTTTAAGGAATAGTGACTGTGATAAATGATTTTAATTTTGGTTTTAAGTGAATATTGACTAATTAGGCATTGTTGTTTTGACCTGGGCAGAATAGCCCTGCATGGAGTTTTAAAATTATATAATTCCAAAATTGTATTAAGTAGATTGTCCCTGAGGATGGCCGGATTGGCCGAAACGTCGGACTTGTAAGAAAAATAAAATGTTTTGAGACTAAAATGGATAGAAATTAAATTATTTATTTAAAAAAATGTATCAATTTCAAGAAAGTGTTTACGATTATAAAGAGAATAATATATTTAGGAGTGAGTCATAAACTGCTAGCTTGTAGATTATTATGATTTTTTGAGCAATTGATGTAACGCATTATTCAATGGAATTCCGTGAATGTTTCGAAACAATTTGAGTTCAAAATAATAACAAAATATTGTATTTCATTGTGGATCTGTGCGTCAATGGCTTTATAAACATTCTTAAAGAGAAATTTTAAAAAAGCTGAACTGATTTATAAGTATAAAATATATACTGAAGATATATTTATATATCTATATATATTATAAGTAATGGGTGTCCGAGCCCAACCGATGGTCGTTGAAGTTTCAATCTTAGGGCTAAAATAACGGATGGTTGTATTGCCCTTGATTTGGTTTTGGTCATTTTATATTGATTATACATGAATGTATGTGTTAATTAACAAACTCAGAAAGTGAAAATTAATGTTAATTATGATAGTTTAAGATAATTGTCGGTAATGAATATGATAATTTATGATTAATACTGATTATTTAATGGTAATTTATAATGTACAATTCATATTCATATCAGGATAAATAATCTGATGGTTTTGTTATTATTCTCCTCATTTTAGTCCAAGGTCCTGAATAGTTCTCGAGGAACACCGCGTTTTTCTTGTAACAAGGCATTCCTCAGAGTTGTAAAGGAAAGTGAAAGCTACTTTACATAGTTGACACTGAGATGGATCTCTCCTTCATTGGTCAGCCGATAGCGTCCAATTCTAAGGCGTGTTATGATCAATTCTTCTCTTCAATGTTAACAAAAGAATGAGCCCTAGGAAATCAATGTTTGGCCTCGGCGAGTCATGTAAGATCCATTATATATTGGTCGAAACAAACCCGGAATGACTGGCAATCCACTTAATGTTATTTATCTTGTAGAATTTTCGATCTGTTCAATGGTGTGAGATTAGTGAATAAGACAGTGAAGTAAAAAAAATTGGAAAAGAGTTTTGATGGGACTGAGTCAGAGAAGACAACTGCCGATTGTTCTGTTGAATCAACTGGTTGGACTACATTTAAAGTCGCTAAAACTGACATGAATAATAATCTACAACTCAAGGAAATAAATATCTACATACATATATCAGTATACCCTCTCTTTCTCTCTCTCTCTCTCTCTATATATATATATATATATATATACATATATAAAGTATATTTTTCTTTGCTCACAAGAAGGCGATTTTGAATGAGTCTATTTTGGTTACCTTGA